>NC_080175.1:94055216-94110216 GCF_950295315.1 Erinaceus europaeus
AGCAATCTAAAAAAGAAAAATAAAAATTCCATGTAACTTATTGTTTGATAAATAACTCTTTAAGAACAATGTGGACTTTTGCCAGAAGCATGTATATATTTTTCTTATGACTTATAAGCTGATGTATAGCCAATTTTTTTTTCTATTAAAAACAAGCATACTTACAAGTCTCTAAATCAGGAGTTTTCATAAAGTTGTGTTGTCAGTTTGTTTTGAAATTTTTAACAAATTTCACTTGATATGCTAAGGGTTTTGTTTCCATACCAGAGGCAATCAGCATCTAGCATATGGTATACAAGATACAAAACGAAGGCGGATTCAGCTTCACAAGCAAGCAAGGCAGCTGGTAGATTTGACAGTTCTGCTCTAAATTACTCATCATGTTTTGAGTTGCTGCTAGGGAAAAAATGTGTTGCCCATCTCCAAAATAGATGTTCTTTTTTTATTTTAAGCTTGGGAAAGGCTTCCAATAGAAAATCAAACAGATGGGTATAGGAAGCAAGATATTTATTCCTATTTAGACCATTCTCTTCTGTCAGTCTCCTTATCAAACCGAGTTTCCCAAATAAACAAATGAATACTTCCACACTCATAGCTAACTATGTCCTAGCATGTACTTTCGCTTCTCATACTTACTGATAAATAAAACGCCTTTGGGAAGATTAAAAAGTTCAAATTGAGAGGCCAGGTGGTGGTGCACCTGGTTAAGTGCACACATTACAGTGCGCAAGTACGGGGGTACAAGCCCCTGGTCCCTATCTGCAAGGGGAAAGCTTCACAAGTGGTGAAGCAGGACTGTAGGTGTCTCTTTGTCTCTCTCTCTCTATCGTTCCATCCCCTCTCAATTTCTCTCTGTCTCTATCCAACAAGAAATATATATATACACACATATATTAGGGAATCGCGCAGTGTCCTAGCGGGTTAAGCGCAGGTGGCGCCAAGTGCAAGGACCCGCATAAGGATCCCGGTTCGAGCCCTGGCTCCCCGCCTGCAGGGGAGTCGCTTCCCAGGCAGTGAAGCAAGTCTGCAGGTGTCTTTCTCTCCCCCTCTCTGTCTTCCCCTCCTCTCTCCATGTCTCTCTGTCCTATCCAACAATGACAACATCAATAATTACAACAATAAAAATACAACAAGGGCAACAAAAGGCAATATAAATAAATATTTTTAAAAATTTTAAAGTTGAAATTACAGGAGAGGATGGTAAATCTGTGGGGGTTAGGCGTTGACACACTCGGTTAAGCGCACATAGCACCATAGACAAGCACTTGGGTTCAAGCCTAGAATCCCCTCCCCCCCTTGCAGCGAGGACACTTCCTAAGCTGTGAAGCAGAACTGCAGGTGCCTGTTTTTCTCTCTTCCTCATTATCCCCCCCTCTTCTCTCAACTTATCTCTGTCCTGTCAAATAAAAAAATAAAAGAAAGGAGGGGCCAGCCGGTGGCACCCTTGCTTAAGAGGACACATTATAGTGTGGCAAAGACACAGCCCCTGGTCCCCACCTGCAGGAGGAAAGCTTCACTAGTGGTGAAGTGGTGTTTTAGATGTCTCTCTCCGTCTCTTTCCATGTCTGTCTCCTCTCTCCCTCAATTTTTCTCTACCCAATAGTAAATAAACAAAAAAAGAATAAATAAAAGATATTTTAAAAATAAAATAGAAGAAAAAAGGGAAAAATAAAATAGAAGAAAAAAAGGGCCACCAGGAACCATGGATTGGTAGCAGTGGCCCTGAGACCTAGTGATAACCATGGTGGCAAAAATAAATAGACAAATAAATAAATAAATAAATAAAGTGTCATTTGTTGGGACTTCTGGGACTTCGGACAAGTAACTTGGCACTCTACCAGACTGAGATATCTCCCCAACTTAGGACTAGTGATTTAAGTTTATAGTATCACGGATGAGTAAGTGAACTACTGGACAGTTTTCTCCATAAGCAAGTCTGTGATTCAGTAACTTTCCCACACTGGGAAGCCTCTACATCAAGAGTTAGTCCTAAGCTCTCAACTATAAGTCAGAAGATGTTTACTCCAACCATAGAACTGCCAGTTCTTTAACTCAAACACAGCTCATCAGAATCACCAATTGGAAAAACCTCCTGGTTTGTAGGTTTATAGTTATTTATAAATGAATGGGAATTTCACTGAGGTTGCCAAGTTCCTCTCAACAATACTATAAACTTTTTCTTAATTTATAAACACTAATTATTCGAAAATAGGCACCTCTGACTTATTTCCTATAAAATTTTAGGCAAAAGGTGCCTATTGAAATTTTTCTCAGCTTCACATAAATGAAATATATCTCTTTACCTTAGCTTATGTCAGAATTTAAATATGGATTTTTCTCTTTGGGGGAGAGTTCCTAATTTTGAGGACACCCCCTATCCTATTATTAAGAGTCTGAAAGTTGAACAACATGTTTTATGACAGTACATCAATGTAGTTTTCTATTGTTCAATCATTTAATTCATCCATTTACTTGATTTGAACCTTCTGACCTTACACAGAAAGTTGAAATAGCTACAGCTCTTGGTTTTAAAAGGGATATAAAAAGAAGATGTAAAGAAAAGGCAGACTAATATTCTCCATCAGTCTCTACCCTGGTGATCCAATAAAAGCATATCTAACACTGAGTTTCAAAAATTAATAGTAGTTGTCAAGCTTAAAGTATAGTTCTTCATATTTCTGAGCATTGTCATAAGTCATCTGAGATATATTTGTGAAATGACAGACTTTCCCAGAATAAAGTACAGTGTGTCACGATGCTATTCTCTAGTTTCAGTCCAATGGGAATTTAAGAAATCACTTCAAACAATAAAATCTGAAATAACTTTTGAAATATCTTGTAAGTGACAGATCGATCTCAATCCTCTGTGCACATCACATTTTCAAATCAACGAATTTTTTTTCTTGTTGGTTTAAAATATATTGGAAACTATTAACATATTGTTCTACAGCAATCATTGGTCATGGCTTATCCACACAAAGTCTCTATATACAGAGATAATAACTGAAATATTACTTTTCTTATTAAGTAGAAAAAAATAACTATTTCTCCTTATCTAATTTTTTGATTATATTTATTTATTTATTGGATAGAGATAGCCAGAAATCGAGAGGCAAGGGGAGGGAGGGAGAGAGAGAGAGAGGGAGGGAAAGACAGAGACACCTGCAGGTCTACTTCACCACTCATGAAGCTTCCCGCCTGCAAGTGGGGACCACGGGCTTGAACCTGGGACTTTGCTATAATGTCTGCACATAACCAAGGGGCACCACCGCTGAGGCCATCTCATTATCTTCTTAAAACAAAGTGGTATACAATAAAGAGATATACAATAGATAATTACTACTAATATAAGTTCTCACACCCCAAACTGAGTTTATAAACTGTAACGTACTCCTCATTTTTTCACTATGAGTTGTTAAAAGTAGGATCAGTTCACTATATTTCAAGAAAAGAAATTATGTTCAGACAAATTCTAAGTTAATAGAGTACTTCAAAATTCAAACTAACGTGTCTCAGAAATTAGGAATATGTTAATCCATGCCAGTACAAATATTTTCTCATATGTCGCTTGTATTAAACTAAATTCTAAATCAGGTTTAATACTTCAATACTTTTTAAAAAATTATTTCCACAGTCACTTTTTTTTTCTTTGCCACCAGGGTTATTGCTGGGGCTTGGTGCCTGCATTACTAATCCACTGTTCCTAGAGGCCATTTTTCCCCTTTTGTTGCCCTTGTTGTTTTATCGTTTTTGTTATTGATATAGTTGTTGTTGGATGAAACAAAGAGAAATGGACAGAGGAAGGAAAGACAGAGAGGGGGAGAGAAAGATAGACACCTACAGACCTGTTTTACCACTTGTGAAGCGACCCCCCGGCTAGTGAGGAGTCTGGGGCTGGAACCTCAAGCCAGTCCTCGCGCTTTGCGCCATGTCTGCTTAATCCGCTGCGCTACCATGCGATCCCTATCAGTACTCTTTCTATTTCATAGACAAGGTAACCAAGGATTAAAGTTATTAACATGTTGACAAAGGAAAGCTGCTCAGAAATGGGAGAACAGAAAATTGGGAAACTGAAGCCACCATCCTATTAACCTAATTCTCAATGCACAGAACAATATATCCTATAACAGTGCCTCAAATGTGGGGAAAATCATTATGAATTTGATTGAATATCTAGGAGCTGTCAATAATGTCAAACCAGCATGCTAAGAAAGATTTTGAAGCCACATAAATTACTTATAAAGCTGTGTCAAGTTGAACATTATTAAAGTATCCCTTGCTGTATTAGAGAAATATACATCATTCATTCACCCACCCAATCACAAATATATCAACTCATTCATTTATTACAGTTACCAATATTAATTTTTTTTTTACTTAAACACATGTAATGATGGATTAAGCTACACTTTAAAAGAGATGCAGAAGGGTTATTAAGTCAATACATTAAAAGGTATTTGCAAATCATTTTCACTTTAACTTACTGCAAGTGTAAGCTTCTAATTTCAAACTTGCAAAGTCAAATGAAGGATGCAACATATTAAAGCCACAAATATTTCATGCCAGATAACTGAGCTTCCTACTCCTCCTAGTATACATATCTGCTTACAGTAACTTGATCCATTCTATAAAACTGTACTTAAATGAGCACATGCAGGTTCTATGCATTCCGCAGTTAAAAGTACCCTTAAAAATCTGATACTCTGAACATCTTAGAATAGTCTATAAATAATGAAACTTACCTTGCATCATAGTCTTCTATCTTAATGAGTATAAAATACAACCAATATTTGATTGTTTTATACAGGAAAAATGGAATTATCACATTTTTCTCTATATGAAAAGTTAGCAATCTATAACATCAATAATTTGCACACTTTTTGCAGGTGAATTGTGACTTGCTAAGTAGCAAAAATCACAACAAAAGTGGTTTACCAAAGGAATGAAAAATCACGAATAATTTATATACCAGACAGCTTCTTAAATGATATTTAACGTGGGTACAAATGACTACATATAGTCTATTCCTTAAAAGCTAGGATGCATGAGTTATGAAGCAGTGCGCAAAGCCATGCGAATGGATAGAAGGATGGTTACTTACCAACAGGACGAGCTGTAGACATTACAATGGTGTGGTGAGAACATAAAAAAGAAATTTAAAAAAAGAAAAAGAAAATTATCAGAATGCATGATGTGTAATGTTACATCTAAGTATGGACAGTAGAGTGATCTCTTATCTTACATTTTAAACATGAACAGGATGTTTGAGTTTGATAAAACTGAGAGTTGTAAATAAAAGTCTAAGAAAATGGTTATTTCACATCCTAGGACTGATGATATAATTGAGATATTTTTTTCTCTCTCTTTTTTAAAAATCTTACCACCATAAGTTACTTCAAAATTTCCTGAGTTAAACAGTTCTTCGGTTACACCAAAGTTGAGAACCTGATGAACGTAGCTATTCAAATCACAGACTAAATGCCATGTCAATGAAAGAAGGCCTCGCTGTCTGACTTCAATAGCGATTGGATTTTAAGCATGGTTAGTCGGAACCATTACAAGAACTATAGAAAATCTTCTGACATTGCTTTTTAGCTAGTAATAAGTTAAGATCACATCACTTTGGATAAGGCAGATGAAAATATAAATAAGTTAGTGTATCCATAGAGATTACAATTGAGTAGTTTCTTCAGTATTGGTTCCTGTTCACACTGAGAATGGCTTTCAAATCGCTACTTCAACAAATTATTACATGTTTATTACTTCGTAACTTTCAATCGCAGAAAAAAAAGTCCCTAGGAATAGTCTCTGTTAGTAATGCACAGAAACTTTGAGAAGCACACATGGAGTTAATAATACATCTTTAGGGATTTGGGCGGTAGCGCAGCAGGTTAAGCGCAGGTAGTGCAAAGCACAAGGACCGGCTGAAGGATCCTGGTTCGAGCCCCCAACTCCCCACCTGCAGGGAAGATGCTTCACAAGTGGTCTGCAGGTGTCTGTCTTTCTCTCCCCCTCTGTCTTCCTCTCCTCTCTCTGTTTCTCTCTGTCCTATTCAACAACAAAGACAACAAAACTACAACAATAAAAAAACAAGGGCAACAAAAGGGAATAAAAAAATAATAATAATACATCTTTAAAAGAATAATGCCAAATCAACTGACAGAGTATACCACTCTGTATAAAACCAGTGGAAAAATGTAAAGCATATGGCTCTGTTATCCAATTGTAGAAGTTATGCATTTTAGTAGGGATTGAACTTTTTATAAAATGCTGTGTAAATTTATATGTTAAGTGTTTCATCTACACTCCAGCAAAAAAAAAAAAAACTAATGAATTTATAATGTGACTCTAGAATTTATGAGTAATTTATCTTCATATCTCATTGGACAAATTTAAATCAATATAGCCACTGATGTCATTTATTTAGGTAGCTTTTAATTCAAAAATATATCATTATTTTAGTTCTGTGAAATCTTTAAACTATAGTGGAGTTGCCTCCGAATGGGATTTGATGTCTCAGAATATTTTCTAAAATTAAAACAAAAATAGTTGGCAATTCAAAAAATAGAATATTGAAAGCAGTCGTATGAAATCTCAGCTTAGTGAAATGTTAAAGTTCACAGATTGTGTACAGTGAGTTTACTATATTCGGAGAGGAAAGAGAAGAAATTTGTTTCAATTTACATCTTTTTTTTATCTCTATAGGGGATCAGAAATAAACAGCAATAGGCCACTCTCATAAAGTATTTTTTATTTAGATGATGAAATTTCTTTTGATTTTACCAATGTCCAATCTATTAAGGACATTTGTTTTTCAGGGTTGAAACTGCGTTTTTGGGAAAGTAGGAGTTAGGTCACAAAGAACACACTTTACCATGTGCAATGCCCCAGGCTTGAGTCCCTGGCTATGGCATGAGAGAACCACGCAGAAGGGGAAAGTCTTAGAGAGTAGGGCAGGGCTGTGGTGTCTCTCCACGCAGAAGGGGAAAGTCTTAGACAGTAGGGCAGGGCTGTGGTGTCTCTCCTCTTTCTGTTTCTCTATCCCTTTCTATCTACTAGCTATTAGATAGGGAATAATAATAATAATAGTGATAGTAATAATAACGGTCCACCAGATGCAGATAAATAAATCATGATTTTCCAGCTAAGCCCTGGCAGCAAAAAACAAACACAAACCAAGTATTTTTCAAGTGCAAACACAAGTTAAATTGCAAATATGGTGTTTACTGTAGAAACAAAAATCATTTTGAGACTATAATATTAAAGATAAAAGAAGAGTAAGAAACCATTTTTAAAAGACATTTGATATATTTTTTTTTCACTGAATATATAGAGTAATGCCAAAAAAAATACAGTGATTTCACTGACATAGAAGCAATTTTTTCAGTGTTAATTCTCACACGTGAAAAATGTTAAAAAATTGTTTTTCTGAATGAGTACTTTATGTTAACTCACTTTGTAGCCATTGGGGGAAAAGAAAAATCTGGCATACTGTAAGTTCACTCAAGAGTATCAGTGTGAAGAGGTTTGCTACCACATGTTGTCATTTTGCTCTTCTCCTCTCCTTAGTATTTGGTAGGACAGAGAGAAACTGAGTCAGGTGAGAGAGATAGTGGAGGAGAGGGAGAGAGGCATATGTGACACACTGCTCACTTCACTGCTTGTGAAGCTTCCCCGCAGGTGGGAACCTGCAGGTACTCAACTTGGTGCACTACTACCTGGCCCCTTTGCTTTTATTTGTATTAAATTTTTTTAATCTCTTATCTTTATTTATTTATTTATTGCATACAGACAGAAAGAGGGATAGGGGAGATGGAGGGGGAGAGAGAGAGAGAGAGAGAGAGAGAGAGAGAGAGAGAGAGAGAGACCTGCAATGCTGCTTCACCGCTTGCAAAGCTTTCCCCCCTCAGGTAGGGAGTGGGGATTTGAACCCCAGTCCCTGCACATTGTAACATGTGTGCTCAACCAGGTGCACCACCTCCTGCCTCCCCTCTTATTTTTATTTTTAATATTTATGTTTGTCAAGTTAGAAAAGAGAGCTGTTGCTATTGATATAAATTATACAGCCCAGGGAAATAACTGGATAGATGTATATTTAAGATTCTGAAAACACTTTTTTTCCATTTCACAGCTGACTAATATAAACATCCTAACCAACTAGTAGCAGAAACATCTCAATAGAACTTGATGTTTTTGTTAAATTGCAATGTTTCATCCTAAAGTAATACAAGCAAATCAGCAATCAGAAAATTAAACTAAACTGAGTCCCTGAATTAAAATGGATGAAAATGAAAATGGCCTTCTGGGTGAGGGGCATTGTAAAAACAAAACATTGCAGGGGACAGCTGAATACTTCATATAGTCATAGAAAAATTAGTACAAGAAAATATGTAGTAAGTGTTTTTATTAACGTCTTATTGTAAGAAATACAACTTCCTCTCTGAAGGAAAAAAGAAATAAGTATTTTTTAATCCATATTATATTATCTGAATATATATAGATAAATTTTTTCCTTTATCCTGTATTTGAGGTCTTAGCCTTAAGAGTGTGATAAATACAGAGTGATGAATTAACGTCTCTAATCCATTTTTTAGGACACAGATTAGTAGAGAGACCTTTTAAGGTTTGTGAATTTATTGTAATCTCTATTGAAACAACAAACAACTCTTTCATTAGTTTTGTAAGTTAGTTTCAAATATCCATCCACATGGAGAAGCATGCTTCCTTAAAGGATATGTTAAACCAGTAACTTTCAAGATATGTGAAAACAGTTAGATGGTAAAGACCATAAAGCAAACAGGTCACTTTCTCCAAGTCTCTTGCTCCTCTAAGCATTCAAATTTGAAATGGAATTCTGCCTCTTGTGCAAATAAACAGCTCCTTACACTGCCTCACCATTTGTTTAATAAGCAAATATTTTTGGAATGAAGCACTGCTTGGTTGGTTGGTGAATTATTTTCTCCAGCCATTCAAGGAAAAACAAATAGACAAACAAAAACAACAACATAAATAAGCTTTGGAGAAATTTTATCAAGTGAATTGTCTTCACAAAGAACTGACTTTATATATTAATTATTCAGATGTTTATATAAAAAAAGAGTGCTTGTAAATGTATTCGTCTAATTAGATTATTTGATGTTCTTAAGAACTGGCTTGTCAACTTTTTGGTCCCCATTTTTTTCATATCTAATTTTATGCTAAACTAGGATGAGAAAAAAGTAGGTAGAACAGAAATATAGTGTTTGAGCCATAGAAACTGGCAATATTTCTCCAGGTATCCAGTTACTTAATAGTTACCTGGAATGAGAAGAAACCTTTGTTTGTTTACTTGATGTACAAACCATAGATAGAGACAAAAAGTGTTTTTCAAGCAGAGAAGCCCTGACACATTTCACTTTAATCCCAATTCCTCCAAACCCTTCTCCTTATTGTATGAAACCTTGTAGGGGCAGAGTTGCACAAGAGGATTCAACACGGAGAGGTGTAACTGAGACACTGAAGAAAATGTCAGCCGACAGCCTTATCATGGGTGATGAGAAGAAGTGGCATCATTGGCAGAGTGGTGGCAGAGAGGCTGAGAGGTAAACTATCTCAAGTTCCCTGAGTGATGCCATGGATAATGTCTATTTGGCAAGAGGAAGTGTTACTGTCCACACCAAACTACTTGCTACCTTGTGATTTATATGTCTGGCTCAACATGCACCACAAGGATGACAGTTATGTTGTTTTAGCCTTATGTAGGGTTAAGTTCTGCTTTCTTGTCTGGTTGTTTGTTTGTGTCCCCTTACAAGCAATTCCAGTGAGTCTACAAACACTACTCCATGACGTCAAACGTTCATGAACGTTCAGAGAATGAAAGAGATTGCAGAAGCAACATTGAGTCTTCCTATTACTTAAGGACCATGGAATTCACAAATCACTTTTTAAACCCGACTGTCTTAATGTGGGACAGCCCTATCCATTTTTCAACTTTGGAAGTACAGTTTATTTTGACATGTTTTCCAGATTGCCTTTTGAATGCTGAAGAAAGTTTAAAATGATAGTTATATATTGATAAATTAGTAGACAGGATACTTGTGAAACTAGTAACTTTAAAAAGCAATAAATAGTGCAAGGCAGTGAATATACAGAATTAATGTAAATCACTTCTCCTTTTTAATATTTGTGTTTAAATCAAGTATGCTATTATTTACCAGGTAAAAATTATCTGCTTAAAATGCTTTGTCCTGAATTGTAGTCCATACTCCCAGAGAAGTAAATGTTAGGGGAAGATCACCAGAGGGCTCTGAACTCCAGTTTCATCAGGATGTGGAGAGAGAAGAGATGGGGTGGGGGGTAGAGGGGGGAGATGAGAGAAAAGCAAAGCAAAGGACACTCAGAAGTAATAGGTGTGACACAGAAAGGAAGAGAGGGCAGGACAGTAGGGAAAATGGGCAAATTTATATACATATAGATAGTTACAGAAAAAAAGAGTCAACCCATAACTGTGATCTTGGGAGAACTAATACAGTTTCTAAGGGAGGGACTGGAGACTCAGAACTCAGGTGGTAGGAAAGATGGGGAGTTATACCCCTGTTATCCTATAATTTTGTAGATCAATATTAAATCACTGATAAGAAACGAAAAACATGCTTTGTCCCTTGTAGCCCAAATATGAAAGCAGTTTTACATCATGTCCCCCCCCCCCCTTTTCTTTTACTTGATGGGACAGAGAGAAACTGAGATGAAAGAGAAGAGATAGAGAGGGAGAAAGTAAAAAAGTACACTTGCAACACTGACCCATCATTGCTGAAGCTTGTCCCCTTGAGGTAGGGTCTAGGGTCTTAAACTCAAATCCTTGCACATTACAACGTGTACTCGACCAAATGCACCACTGCTTGGCCCAGAGCTTTATTTCAATTAATAATAGATTTGATATCAAATGTAGGCAGTTTAACATAATTTTTAAATGATTGCTTTAATTATGAATTCAATTATAGATTTAACAAAACCTTAGTCTCTTACGTTCTTACCTCGGACTGTGAGGGTAGCAGAGGCTTCCACTTTTCCAACCCGATTCTCTGCAATGCATGTATAGGTGCCTTCGTCTGTACTCAAGGCCTTTTTGATTCTCAGTGTGTAATCATCTTTGATATCATACCTGTGCAGAAGATGAATTATCTTTATTAAGTATTATTGGTTAGTATACTTAGGACTATATATAATATACATAGTAGAATATTATACTTAGATAATAACAGTACTCATCTTGATACATACCTTTCTCATGGAATAATATGAAATTCATGGAAGATACTATTTGCAAAAGACAAAACTAGCACACGAGAAACACAATTGTACTAGCTATTGTTATTACACTGTAGAAATTCAGGAAATCAACAATTTAATGATATATATCATTTATTAGACACTCTATTATGTGGTTATAGATTTTATCTCCATAAGATAACTAAGATTAGTATAAGACTGGTCGAGGGGGATAAATTAAATTGAGCTTAGCTATGAAGAAAATAGATCATCTTTTAAATATAGAATACCATATATCATCTTTTAAATGTAGAATACCAAAACAAATAGTAATTCTAAATTTCTCCTAATTATAGGGCAGGGTTTCAGATCTAGCTTGCTAAATTAACAGTAGGGAAAATGGTTTTAATCCATTAGAATAGTTACAGGATTCCAATTAGATGCAGAGATTACCAGTTCCTATGTAGTGAGATTGTTTCCAATCAAGTTTAAGTGATGAAGTCTGCCATTACATAGAGATTTCTACAATTAAAAACATGTTTCCAGCTTAACTTTTTTTTTTTTTTAACCTCCAGGGTTATCGCTGGGGCTTGGTGCCTGCACTATGAATCCTCTGCTCCTGGAGGCCATTGTCCCCAGTTTGGTTGCCCCTTGTTGTTGTGGTTATTGTAGTTCTTATTGTTATTGTTGTCATAGATGTTGTTGTTGTTGTTGTTGCATAGGACAGAGAGAAATGGAGAGGTGGGGAAGACAGAGAGGGGGAGAGAAAGATGGACACCCACAGACCTGCGAATCAATTCCCCTGCAGGTGGGGAGCTGGGGGCTCAAACCGGGACTTATGCCAGTCAAAAAGGGACTTATGCCAGTCCCTTTCCAGAAATAAGTATATCAGTATATCAGTATTTTTCTCAGTATAACTGTAAAGTCAACTCTAATTTTGGGAGTTTCCTAAATATGATTAGGTTTGTTCAATATATATATATATATATATATATATGTTAAAATATACATCATTAATTTTGCCCTTGTTTGCAATTATTCTTCTTTAAATAGTTGAAAATAAGTGTTAAATTACTAGAACATTCTGTAGAAAAAGAAGTTTCTTTTTTAAACCTGATGCAATATTTCATACTATCAGCATAAAGGATGCTGCATCTGACTTCAATTAAAAACGAGAAAGTAAAAACAGATGAGAAAACATTACTGGTGAGGAAATACTAATAGAAATTGGGTGATCCCATTGTGAAATCTGTCCGTCTCAGACTAGTCTAAGTGCAGTCATTGTTGCCAGGTTTGATTAATGACAGTTGTACAATCATGTGCTGACAGTCTCTACCATAAAGATACCTTTTTCTCCTGATATGAAACACTGCTGAAAAAAATGCAACCCAATCAGATTTGGCCCCCGGACAACTTGTGCTATCATCCCTGTCCTGGGAATTGAGACTGACTGGTAACCAGCTGTGACAAACTGGGGAAAGAAGCTCTGGGTTTTCTGTTGTTTCTTTTCCCAAGGAAAAAAAAGAAAGAAAGAAACTAAATTGTGTCAAAACCATTACCATCTGTTCAGCTAAATAATAAACAAAAAACAATAAATTCATTTTAATACTTACAGCAACAGTGTATATACAAAGCTCTGTTTGCATGTGATCCTATATTTGAATAAAATTAAGTGTTCCCAAAAGCAAACATTCCTTCCTTTTTTTAGAAATGGTATATTATGCCCTAAAATCACTTCTAAATCTGAGTGAAAGAATCAACTGTAGGAAAGCTTCCTATAAATCTAAATTCACTTTGAAAATAATAAACACAATTTATGAACTCAAAGTTTTTTTAAATATTTATTTATTCCCTTTTGTTGCCCTTGTTGTTTTATTGTAGTAGTTATTATTGTTGTTGTTGATGTCCTTGTTGGATAGGACAGAGAGAAATGGACAGAGGAGGGGAAGAAAGAGAAGGGGAGAGAAAGACAGACACCTGCAGACCTGCTTCACCGCCTGTGAAGCGACTCCCCTGCAGGTGGGGAGCCGGGGGCTCGAACCGGGATCCTTAAACCGGTCCTTGAGCTTCGCATCCCTTGCGCTTAACCCGGGGCGCTACCGCCTGACTTCCTTCAAGTATACTTTTAATGGAGCTTAAAAATTTTACTTTTGTTGCTCAGGAGATGACTTATCTTGTAAAGCACACACTTATTTTACTGCGACCCCTTGACTCAGTTTTAAGTCCCTGGCCATTTTGTGAGACGACCTGCATGATGGAAATTTCATGAGTGGTGAAACAATGCTGTGCTTTCTCTGAATCTCTCTCCCTTTCTTTCCATCTTATCTCTCACATTCTATCTATAAAGTAAAAGATAATTTTTAAACAGAAACCCACTAGAAGAGATTGAGTCATACCGACGCAGAGCTCCAGCAATAACCCTGGTGGCAAAAAAAAAAAAAAAAAAAGCCAGGGGAGTCCGGCGGTGGCCCAGCGGGTTAAGCACACGTGGTGCGAAGCGCAAGGACCAGCATAAGGATCCCAGTTCGAGCCCCCGGCTCCCTACCTGCACGACAGTAGCTTTACAAGCGGTGAGCAGGTCTGTAGGTGTCTATCTTCTTTGTCTTCCCCTCCTCTCTGCATTTCTCTCTGTCCTATCTAACAACGACATCAATAACCACAACAATGTTAAACAACAAGGGCAACAAAAGGGAAAATAGATAAATAAATAAGTAAGTAAATAAGTAAATAAATAAGTAAAAGCCTGAGCAGCAGCCAACCTGTCTCAGGCACTTCTTGAGTAATATGATGGTTATCACTGAATAGGGTTGTGGAGGCTGGCGCAGAGCTTTGGCAGAGGCCACAGTGTGGAAATACACCCTTGTAATATAATCATATAATCTTGGAAACCATAATTCAATCACTCATATTTCTTTAATGACTTCAATAGGATAATAATAGCAGACTTAATGAATTGTGCAACTTCAGGTCATAGGATGTGCAGATCTGAAAGACCAGGCCTCAAACAACTGTCTGAAGTCCTGGGTACTGATCACCAGGGTTTCACTCTATAAGCTTAAGAAATTAAACCAAACTGAAGTTTAGTTGTTCCAGAAAAGCCAAAGAACCCTGTTCACCGACTTTAAAAGTGCATCCAGGGGGTTTGGACTGCAGCGCAGCGGGTTAAGCGCACATGGCCTGAAACTGGAGGACTGGCTTGAAGATCCCAGTCCGAGCTCCCCGGCTCCCCACCTGCAGGGAGGTCGCTTCACAAGCAGTGAAGCAGGTCTGCAGGTGTCTATCTTTCTCTCCCCCTTCTCTGTCTTCCCCTCCTTTCTCCATTTCTTTCTGTCCTGTCTGACAACAGACATCAATAGCAATAACAATAATAATAATAACCACAACAATGATAAAAACAACAAGGGCAACAAAAAAGAAAATAAATAAAATAAATATATATATAAAAACCTTAAAAAAGTGCATTCAAAGTTTAGTCACAGGAGGACATAGCTGACTTCTGAGTGTCTCTATTCTTTCCCGCCTTCTACCCTAAGATAGACACTGGGGGGGATTTAGGTATTAATTTTCTTGGTAAATTCCTGGGCAATTGTAAAGTTCACAGCCTCTGCATTTTGCCTGGAAGCATTCCTAATTATGGATTAGCACAATAGTGTACTACCTTCCTTTTATACTAAATAAGTAAATAAATAAATAATAATTATTCATTGGCTGGTTTCTACTCACCTTTACATTTCACCTTATCCCACTGTCTACCTAACATCTACATGATGCCCTGATTGCTATCTTCCATAATTCAACTATAGTCCATAATTCTCAGGTACTCGTTGACCACCATATTTCTGTATATGTTACGTCTTCACGCCCGATCATTCTTCACAACTCTCCTACTCTCTTTCCTTAGCCTGACTCCTTCAACTCAACATAACACACGGTGAACTGCTTACTGTCTATACACATTCTGAAATAAGTCCCATAAAAGCATGTCCATGTCTCATTTGTTCACAGATATGAGTTGTAATTAGTAGACAACCAAGACAAATCTGATCATTAAGGCACACATTAGAAGCTATATTCATATATGAACAGGAAGGTTCTGTACTCCAGTCACCATCAAAGTGGCAGTTCTGCACGTTGGAAATGACAGCACAGGACACAAGTGCTAAGAATCACTTCATTTTCAGTTTCCTGAACTTTAACCCTGTTTACTCAAATTGTCCATTTCACTTCAAAGAATTTTCCCCCATGTTCGGTTTCTTCCAGTCATTATCTGTTACATAATCTGTTGCCCGCCACCACCACCACTACCTAAGCAATACTTCAAAGGAGATGCTAAGCTAACGGGAATCCTTGCTCTAAGGTTTAGCCTGGAAGTCACATGCACACCTTGCGCAAGCAGTAAAAGGCGACCTAGAGAATTTTAAGATAAAAATATATGGAGGCCAGGCAGCGGGAGAGTGCACACATTACTGTGCCCTGGCTTCAAACTTCTGGTTCCCAGCTGCACGGGGGGAATCACTGCAAGAGGTGAAGCAGGACTGAAATTGTTTCTTAGTCTCTTTCCCACTCGGTCTTCCTCTTCCATCTCAACTTCTAATATCTAATGAATCATATAAATCAGTCTATATCTAATGAATAAATAAATCAGTAATTTTTAAAAGTATGATAAAATGTACATGACAAGGGGCTAGGTGGTGGCACACATCCCCTTGAAAGCAGACATGTCCATGAACAAGGATCTGGGCTCAAGCACCTGGCTCCCTACCTGAAGGGGGGATGTCTGCAGGTGTCTTCATCCCTGACTCCCTTTTCCTTCTCAAATTTTCTCTGACCTATCAAATAAAAGAAAATGCAAATGGCTGCAAAGGGTGATGGTTCATGTAGTACCAGTACCTAGCACTAGTGATAACCCTGGTAGCAAAAAAAAAAAAAATGTATATGAGGGGTCAGGCGGTAGAGAAGTGGGTCAAGCGCAGGTGGTGCAAATCACAAGGACCTGCATAAGGATCCCAGTTCGAGGCCCCGGATCCCCACCTGCAGGGGAGTCACTTCACAAGTGGTGAAGCAGGTCTGCAGGTGTCTGTCTTTCCTCCTCTCTGTCTTCCCCTCCTCTCTCCATGTCCTTCTGTCCTGTCCAACAATGATGACAACAATAACAACAACAATAAAAAACAACAAGGGCAACAAAGAGGATAAATAAATAAATGCATAAATATTAAAAAGTATATGATGATATCTGTATATTTTATTATTGATAGCCTTTCATTAATATCAAACACTAGCCACAAAGAGTGTAACACCATAAATTTATAATTTGAATAATAATATCATCATTGACATAATATGACTTGCCTGAGAAATAGAATATCTTTTTTGGAGTATTATCTGCAGGAAGTACACTGATACATCACAGATAAATACATTTTCATTTTAAAAATTACAAAGGACATATAATATCACTCTAAGCTTTACTTTACTTTGAAGCTCTTAAAGGTCTACAGAATTACTATTTTATATAATCTACTATTATTTCTTGCACACTTACAGAATATCAAACTTAAGTCATTTTACAGACAAACATTTTTTCTCATAATTTATAACATCTGGAAGAAACATTTAATTAATGGGGCAGAAAAACAGTCCACTGGGTAGGATGTCTGCATTCCCATGCAAGCAGCCCGTGTTTGATACCTTGACATCACAGTAATTGGGCAAGAAAGGGGAATAAAGTGATACAAATTGAAAGAGAAGAAGTGAAGCCTTCACTAGTTGCAGATGATAGCACACTTGTATGTTCGGTGAAAAAGTTATCTCAACTTTAAATTATCTTATAAAAGACTTTAGAAATTAAGATGAACAGTAATCCACCAAATTTAGGTTATAAGACATTTTAAAATAAAAAAAACATATACATTATTATTGTTGTTGTTACTATTGCCACTAGGATAATCACTGGGACAGGGTGCCTGCAGGACAAATCCAGTACTCCTGGCAGCCAAATTTCTCCTTTTTGTTTGTTTTTCTGTCATTTGATAGGACAGAGAGAAAGTGAGAGGGAAGGAGGAGCTGAGAGAGGGAGAAAGAGAGACACCTGCAAAGCTGATTTACCACTTGCAAAACTTCCTCCCTACTGGCTGGGACTAGAAGCTTGAACCTAGGGCCTTTTGCACTGAACCTGGTGCACCACTGCCCAGCCCTGGGAGACATTTTTAATAGATGGTTCCCATTCTTTTGTGCTCTCTTCTGTACTGGGAATAACTTATATGCAAAAAGTAACTGCAAGTGCAGGGCTCCATGGGTTTTTACATAATGGCCTTATAGTCTTTGCTTTATAAAATCCAAGAAGTCTCTTCTGTGTTTAATGGCACGACTGCATTATGAGGAGGCTTCTGAATTTTTCAGAGGGTAGTTTAGTCTGGATTATGTTAGGGAAGAACTCTTTCCTTCTGCCCATGTAACTGCTTCATGAGATAGGGGCTAGGCGGTGGTGCACTGAGTTAGATACACATGCTACCAAGTGCAAGGACCAGTGTTCAAGCCTCTGCTTCCCACCTGCAGAGTTCTGCTGCAGAAACAGTAAAGTAGGTCTGCCAGCTGTCTGTATTTCTCTCCCTCTCTATTTTTTCAAAGCTATATATTTTTTAAGTTTTTAAAATTACTTTTATTTATTTATCAGATAGAGATAGCGAGAAATTGAGAGGGAATAGGGTGATAGAGAGGGAAAGAGACAGAGTGACACCAGCAACTCAGCTCCACCACTTGTGAAGTTTTCCTCCTGCAGGTGTGAACTGGGAGCTTGAACCTGGGTTCTTGTGCACTGCAGTGTGTGCACTCAACCAGGTGTGCCACCACCCGGCCACTCCCTCTCCATTTCCCCACCCTCTCCCAATTTCTCACTGTCCTATCTAATGCAAATTAGGAAAAAATAAAAAAGGACAAACTGGCTGCTGGAAGTGGCAAACTGTAGTGCTGGCACTGAGCCCCAGTGATAGTCCTGGTGGTGATTTAAAAAAAGAAAGAAAGAAGGGAAGAAAGGAAGGAAGGAAGGAAGGAAGGAAACTACCTCATGAGACGTATTTATGAAATAATTTAGATATTCACTATAGAGGGACATGTGTCATTAAACGTGTCATATTACATGTGGGAACACAGGTCTATTTGAAAATGAAAGTTCAGATTCCTCTCTAATTAAGCTACCCTTAACTGGTTTTTATCACCTCAGCAACTATTTAATGAGCAAGGAATATCAAGATAAATTTTCTGCCTCATGTGTTCTAGAAAATATGCAAAAAGATGTAGGTTCATTGGAGGTCATTAGTGAACCAAAGGATTGTCTTCTTGTATTGTTCATCACATCGTGATGTTAACTCCAATCACAATGTTATCTGTCCACTTGATATGACCGTCACAGTTCAAACAATAAAAAAAAAGTCTTTGAAATTTACTTCTTTGATTTATATTCTAGTATTTTTGCCCTAAAATTAAAAGCAAAAATCACATAAGGTAACATATGAGTAACGCCAGGATTTATTTTTGGCACTAGATCAAATTTTCTCAACTGTAGCGACATTGATATTTGGGACCAGGTTAGTCTTGGCTATGGGAATCTTCTTTGACATAGCAGGATATTTAACCAACATTTTAGGTAACTTTTTTAAAAGTACCTAATTCCTTGGATATAGTAATCAAATATGTCTCCACACTCCTGTCAAATATTCCCCTGTGGATGGGTGAAGCCTAACTTGTATTGGTATCATACCAGAAATCGTGTTCAAAATTCTTTCTTTTTCTCTCATTACACAGTATCTCAAATAAAGGTAAAAGACTCAATTTACTTCTTTCTGGTTTTGGTGATGTAAATATTTGGACAAAGTTATTAGAAGATGTTAGTTAATGGATGTTAGTTAATGGATGGAGCATTTATAGTTCTTCAGCTCATAGCTTAAGGTGTCTTCCCTGGGTATCAAAGGTCAGAGTCAGAGGTATGAATGTGATATAGAAGAACGAAACATTAAAAGTAGTTAGAAATGTAGTAAAACAAACAATTACATGAATGACAAACCTGGGTCTATCTGTTTCCTTATAAAATTATCAGGGGATATAAAAAATAAAGTAGCCAACTACTGTTGAGTGAAGGGTGGAATGAAGGGTGTTCCAGGGCCAAAATGGGAAGGGATCACAAGCGTGTTGTGTCAGATACCTTAGATTTGAGTCTGATTTTTTCCTCATGGGTCCATGACCTCTCTAGCACATTGCTCCCTATCTCTAAGTGCCATGAGCACCTCTTGTTGAAAAACTTAATTCATATTTCCAAAATGATGTAAAGACTAATAAAAATTGGTTAAACTAAAATAAACTTAAAAATGAGGTTCGAGTCCATAGATACACATACAGGTTGAACTGTTTTATCATTTCTTATGAAGATGACACTGGTGTAGCATTTATGGTGCTTCTATATGGTGCCAGGGAATCATATCCACTTCTGTATCTACTGAAATAAAATATATCAGGTAGAGCCTACTTTCCTTATAGTTTGCCTTATTTATTAAGTAATGTTATTCATACCTCATATCCTAACTTAAATTCTTAAAAAAAAAAAGCTCACCTTTTTAATCTGTTGTAACATCAGCACATGTAAAATTTTCAGGAATTTGTTTAATCACTTATGTTTTTTTTTTCTTTGTTTCAATTTTAATTTCATATAGAGATGAAGAAGAGAGATACCTACACTATCAAATGGCCCCTGGTACCCTGTAGGGTGCTGCTCTGTGGTGTCAGGGGCTTTTATGAGGCTCCTCAGGGGGGCAGAAATACACAGTCTCCTAGGAGAGCTATGTCTTGGCCTAGGTGAAATGTTTCTTGAAATAGAACATTTGATTAATTTGCATTACATTATTGTATTGATAGTCGGAACTGTATTGGTATCATACTAGAAATCGTGTTCACAATACTTTCTTTTCTCTCATAACACAGTGTCTCAAGTAAAGGTAAAAGACTCAATTTACTTCTTTTTGTTTTTGGTGAAGTAAATATTTGGACAAAGTTATTAGAAGATGTAAGTTAATGGATGGGGTATTTATAGTTCTTTCCAAATATATTTTTCTGACAAGTGCCATTTGTTGTATGAATTTCTGTAACAGAACATGAAAACATTCTTTACAGAGACTCCAAATGTCTATACATTTGACGAAATGAGTAAAAAGGTACTGTAATATTTTTTTGTAATCGTGACAGTAAAAGTCTTAAGTTTAGTAAAATTTTACACAGATACACACACACACACACATACATTCCATTGATCTACTTAATGAATTACTTTATCAGAAAGCATTTCTAATACTGTAGTTTCTTGACAAGTATTCACAGTGTCCCAACTGCTATGTCCTCTTAGAAGGAAATTCCAGTGAGTTGTCATTATGTAACTAATGAAACTGATTTCAACAGTAATTTAGTCTAAGGAAATAGAACTAGATATGCTCTTAAAATATTTTAAAAACACATGTTCCCTGGTCTCTTTGACAATTATAATTCCTTCATAAATTAATAAAGATATATACCCAGTTTATCATGTCATTCAAATACCGAGTCTCTATTCTTCGTAATTTCTATCGTTCTCTTTCCATTCATAACAGGTGATTTGAATGATTAGGCTGAACATCAACTGCTCTTGCAAAGCCACTGTAAAGTATAATATCAAGGGGTTGGGCGGTAGCGCAGCAGGTTAAAGGCACATGGTGCAAAGTGCAAGGACTGGCTCAAGGATCCCAGTTCGAGCTCCCCACCTGCAGGGGGAGGTCGCTTCACAAGCAGTGAAATAGGGCTGCAGCTGTCTTTCTCTCCTCTCTGTCTACCCCTTTCTCCATTTCTCTCTGTCCTATCCAACAGTAATGACATCAGTAACAACAACAATAATAACACGACAAAGATATATATATATATATATTTATAATAAGTGCAACAAAAAGGGGGAAAAAGAATAATATTAAAAGGGTGGGTGGTGGCGCACCAGGCTAAGGGCACACAGTACAAAGCACAAGGACCCACTCAAGGATTCCAGTTTGAGCCCCTGGCTCCCCACTTGCAGGGGAGTCACTTCACAAGTCACCACAGCAGATCTGAAGCTGTCTATCTTTCTCTCTCCCTCCCTATTTCTCGCTCTCCTCTCAATTTCTCTCTGTCCTATCCAAAAAACTGAAAGAAAAAAAAAAAAGGTTGCCGTAACAGTGCAGGAACCAAGCTCCAGTGATAAACCTAGAGAGGTAAAAAAAAAAAGAGTAATCTTAAAAGCAATAAATAATCATACATTTGTAGGAAATATGGAACTCAGTTCTAGCAGCTATCTCCTAGCTGTGCATGGAATTGTTGATAACTGTATACCCTTAAGAATATATCACAGGGGCTGGGTGATGGAACACCTGGTTGAGCGCACATCATACAATGTGCAAGGACCCAGGTTCAAATCCCTGGTTCCGGGAGTTGGGCAGTAGCACAGCAGGTTAAGTGCACATGGCACAAAGCACAAGGACTGACATAAGGATCCTGGTTCGAGCCCCTGGCTCCCCAACTGAAGGGGAGTCGCTTCTCAGGTGGTGAAGCAGGTCTGCAGGTGTCTTATCTTTCTGTCCTCCACTCTGTCTTCCCCTCCTCTCTCCATTTCTCTCTGTCCTATCCAACAACAATGACATCAAATAACAACAACAATAATAACTACAATAATAAAAACAACAAGGACAACAAAAAGGGGAATAAATAAATAAATATTTAAAAAAAGAAAAAATTCCCTGGTCCCCAGCTTCAGAGGGAAAGCTTTGCGAATGGTAAAGTAGTGCTATAGTTGTTTCTCTGTCTCTCTCCCTATCACCTACTTCTCTTTGGATTTCTGGCAGTCTCTATCCAACAAATTGTTGGTCATCATTTCTCCTTTGGCTAATTCTGCTTCTAAAGACCCCTGCTGTTTCTATCCGTGTTGGTCATCATGTCAGGTTCCTTTGCATTGCTTGATGCTGTGGTCTATTTACATAATCATTGTTTTGCCTGAGACCCGCCCTGCCTGCAGGGCATTGGTTTAATCCCCACTGGTTAGATGGAAGCTTGCTACCTTCCCGCTCTTTTTCTTCTCTCCACCCACCCACCTACCCATTTCCTATCCCGACCTGCCACTTCCGCTTCAGAAGGTATAAAGGCATTTTTGTCTGATCAACAAAACATTGCATTGCGTTCCCGCTCAGCCACGTGTTTCAGAGTCTCTCTCTCTGGCGGTGCTAGCCTGGCAACAAATAAAGATAATTAAAAAAAAAAAAAGGAGAATACCATTGACCTGTGTCAATCATTATGGCATGAAGGAAACTTCAGTGATATGGCCTCTCCTTCTTCAGTAATGTTGATCATCTGTCTCTCTAGCTGAAAAAATTGGCTCCTGAGTAGTAAAGTCCCAAAAAGGATAGAAAAAGAACAAGCAAGGACACTCTTAGTAAATTCAAATGTGGTCTGGTACCTGTTAGACAAAGACAGAAGATGATTTATAGAAATAGTTCACAACTATAGACTTAGGCCTTCTACTCATACTATTTAAATCTCTTGGCAACCATTTATTTAGTTTCTGATATTTTGTGTGGCTTTATTTTTTTGCACTAAAGAGAACAGAATAATACATTAATCTAGAACATAATGTGAGAACCAATAAAGAATTATTTTAAATTTTGTTGTACTTACTACTGGAAAGTAATTTTTAAGATAAAAGTTTTTGTATGATATGATATATTCAATTTCTAATAAACACTCTATAATAAAAAAGATAAAATCTTTAATATGTATTTTATTACTTTATGATTAAAATAATGTTCCAGACAAGCATTTACCAATTCATCTTTTCCTAATCTTCAACTCAAAACAGAAAATGGAAGGAAGTTGTTCCCACATAGCACTCTAGGTTAAGAGTGTGAACCCTGGGAGGCTGGGAAGTGGCTCTCTTATTAGAACACACACATTACCAGGCACAAGGACCCTGTTAGAAAATAGAAAGAAGAAATGGAAGGAAGGAAGGAAGGAAGGAAGGAAGGAAGGAAGGAAGGAAGGAAGGGAGGGAGGGAGGGAGGGAGGAAGGGGAAAAGGGAAAAGGGAAGGAGATGGGAGGGGAGAGGAAAGGAGGGGAGAAGAGAAGGGGGAGAGGAAGGAGAGAGAGGGGAGGGGAGGAAGTTGAGGGGAAGGAATAGTGTGGACTCTAAAGTTAGGTATCTTAGATAACTTTCTAGCATAGAGTGACCATATCATACTTATCTACATGACTTATTTTTCTCATTTGAAACATGAATAATATATATATACACACACATATCATGGGATGTCTACAAGATAAAGTATTTCTGTAAAATTCTTGGTTTAGATGTGTTTGGGAATAAGTACTATGCAAACACACTTTATTAATATTGTACATGTGGGAAAGGAAAAGCAATATAATCTCTTTTGAATAAACATTAGACTCTTTTCCTACATAATCCTTGATAAACATTCATTCGAGAACAAAACAAATGTTGAGCAACACTAAAAGTCCCTACATGGGAAATTTGAGAAGCTATATGAGAATTACAAAAAGGCTTTTAATGTATTCTGGGATAATTTTCTCTTTTTCCTTTTTAGACCTACACATGTCCAGCTTCTGGGTTATTATTATTTTTTTAATATGGCCACAGGATTTTACAATTACTTCGAATTTTTGACACAGAACTCGATCATTTCAGAAGTATAAACTGTGGCCAAAGACACAGAATTCAACTGACTTATTTGACACAATGGACACCTGCACTGGGAAGTTTTGCATCAAACATTCCAAATATCATTATGAAAGATGTATATCTGGGATGATGTTGATCATGCAAGTTATCTTCAGCCTAACAGCCTCACATCACAACTGAACTGACAATAACGTTAACAGATCCGTAACAGATCTTAAGGAAAACTCTTGGCGTGAATCAAAATTATCCATGTGATTCTAACTAAAAATCATTTTGTAGTCAGGGATTTGTATTAGTTTAGTGAAATACTTTTTTTTTTTTTTAGTAAATATAAGAAACTAAGTAAAAGGGGGCATCTCACCTGGCAATCAGTAGAGTTCCTTGTGAGATATGTGATATGGTGACTCCCAGGACTGCCTATCATTCTCGCATAGTCACTTCAAGTATGTGTCTGCTCAAGTTGTCAATCTCAGTCTAGCTGAATGTTCTAGCATGTCACACTCTAATGGAACCACCACCACCCTTTCTGTGGCTCCTATATCAGAAATTCCCATATGCCAACGACAGGTGGCACTCAAAAAGATCTTTTGCTCCAGAACCAGGCACCTGGCATTGGCTCAACCCACACACAATACAGGGGCAGCCAGTGAATGGAGAGCAGAGCATCTCTGACTTCAAGACTTTTCATACTGAAGTAGGTCCCAGCTTGTTAGCTGACCACTGGCTGGTACCCAAATTGGATGCCAATTTCTACATTGTTCCTAAGCTGATATCCTCAACAGATGGGGCAATATGGTCACAGTACAAGGCAAATTGGAGTCTCCAACCTAGGTGGCAATTAGCTTTGTGTTAACAGCAACTATTAGCACCTATTTGATGCAAACAGAAAGAAAAAAAAAGAGGGGCATCCTGACATCTCTCTGAAAGTTTCTAATTAATATTGGTTGTAAAAAATTTTTTTAAATCTCTCTCTTTAGATTGTAAGAAAGTAGTCATGACTTGGTCATTTTATTATCTTAGATGTTAAGATAATAAAAGCACTGTGGGGATAGATTATGAAATTGGTGTAAACGTCATCTTTAAGAGTAAAATCATGAGTTGCTCATAATATGGTTTCTGACCTGGTCCCTAAAAGTTTATATAATACAAAAGTTGTATGGAACACGAGAACACAAAAAAAAGTAACATCATTAGAAACACTCTTAATATATCTTATATGTTGGACAAGCTCTAGATCAAGTCATGAGGACAACATATCTTAATGTGCAACTTTGAAAAGTACATTTTGCTTCCATATTCCTCCAATGGGAATAACACTATCTTGTGTATCTATTTTTTTTAAATCATAGAATGAACATAGGCAAAAAAAAAAAAGCATATGAAAATTGGTATATCCTCCAAGTACCCTTCATTTGATCTCTACATATTCTTCTTATATAATGGGTGCCCTGACTGTTAGCAGTCAACAGGGACTGCATATTATGTAAAATCTGTAGACTTAACCCAGGTATTTCGTTGCAGTTAGGCTAAGATAAAATGTCTGGCTCATGAATAATCTCCCAGAAGAAAAATACAATCATTGTTTTATAGTCTTGGACAGCTGGAAAGTAAAATATCACTTAAAAGCAAAAGAGACGTCTATTATATGATCAATAATGCTTGCACTTCTATAGAAATGTATTTTCCAGAGAAGGTACTATTGCATAAAAATCAAATAATCTAAACTATAACAGTATGCATTCTTATAGTTACCTGTCTTACTACTACATGTCACCAATCATTTGAGCTTATAAAACAATGAGGCACCTGTTATGTGCATTTCTTATGTAATATTACAGTGCTTTGAATTAGTTTTAACAACTCTATGTGTGCTATTAGATGGCATAACTATTTACTGTGTATAAACGGGTCAAAATGTAAGTTAAACATGAGTTGCCCCACCTCATCCGTCTCTATCTTCAGAGTGTGAAGTGCAAAGAGTTCAATAGTGTCTTCAAGGTGATATACCTACTTAGTGGTAGACAAATCTGGAAAGCATCATTTTCATAATATTTGGATATAAATGGAAAAAAAAAACAACATTATCACTGTCAGAACAAACCTAACCTTAAGTCTAGCATCCCTGGCAGTGGCTTAGGATTTATTTATGACATTGGTGGCTGTATTAAATGGTGCGACAGTAGCGTCTCACAAAGCTCAGCATCTGTTTGTTTTTTAATCAGACAGAAACAGTTAAGACATCTGCATAGCTGAAAAAGAAAACAAGCTCTTCTACACTTGCTTTATATTTTGAATCTGCAAAACCAATCTATTTCCCAGATGTCACATACATTGCATATGTTGCTGTTCTCTAGCCCTTATTTCCCCCTTTTCTATACTAGAATTATTTTAATTGAACAATCTTGACCAGGGACTTAATCAGTGTGGTTATTTATCAGGAGCCCAAATTACCACATGTCCTTGAGCATACACTGTGTGTGGAGAAGGCCAGTTCTCAGCAGGGTAGCCGAGCACCTGTTCAGCATCTCTGCATCCCAGAAGCTTTAAACAATAGAGCTTCCAAACAATTAAGATAAGAACATTTTTCTGGGCTAAGTGGAAAAAGCCACTTAGTGTAAAAATTGCCAGACACACACACGCACAAAAGGAATTATAGTGACTCTATTCAGCTCCTTTTCTTAAAGAATTATATATTTATGTGAAGTTCATATTTCATAGAACTAAGAATCATAAAAAGTCTCTCTTATAATACACTTGCACTTTAAAAAGAGGAATTTGTCAGTTAGTTCAGGGAAATGGATAGAATTGTATACCATATATTGTGAAACTCTCAGTCTCTAGTCTGTTTTCTTTTTGATGAAATATTCATGAATTATATCCATAATGTGCAAGCCATCAACTACATTTAGAGTTCACAGGCATACATAAGGATATAAATGGCACAGTTTATTTCCTTATTCCTCTGACATGCTATTATGAACATTCTCTTCTATAGTCTGGATAGAGAAAGTTAGTGTCACTTTAAAGTGTAAAAATAAATAAAAGAGAAATAAAAAAACACTGAGCTAACTAATGCAATATACTAAAAATTTTGTGATTGGTGACAGATGTTAAATTTCCTGTTTATAGTCCTCTAAAACACTTTTGATAATTAACTAAAATACAAACTGGTTTGATAAGCCCAAATAGGAACTCACAATTAGATAAAACACTCTAATTATTAGTTTTAAGAAGGGATATTTTGCTATTATTTTCATTAATATTAGGTTAGACAGAATGTTGTAGTATTAACGCATTTCAGTGTTTATATTTATCTGTGAAAGTTTATACTCCATGTCCTTTGTGTGAACACAAAAGGTTTTAATATGTTTAGACATATGGTTGTTTCATATAACAAGAATATATATAATCTCTATAATGAAACGTGGCTTACGAAGGCACATTGTTCCATCTAGTATAAAAACTGCCAACTTCTAGAACATATAAAACCTAGTGAAAAGATGAGCTGAAGAAACTTCACCATTAGTACGCACCGAGAAAGAAAACTGTACTGTCCTTGGAAGAAAGTAAAGCTACTTAATTTTTAAAATGAATTTAGATGTTAAGACTTTCATAGGTCATCCAATAAAAGTAGCATAAAAAATAAAGAATTAATAGTAGTATGATTACCTTGCTTAAAATGACTTTTTTTACAAGCTAGCAGCTAGCATTATAAATATAATAGGTACTTAATAAATGCAGGGAAGACTAAGTGAATCTTTGGCAATTTAAATTATGCCTCACAAATATGAACAGACATGGGCAGAAGAGTGGGGTTTACAGCTGACGGCGTTTATATACTTTCCCCATATTTGTGAGCTACTCTCTGCCTTGATCCAGCTTTCTACTCCTATTCTCAACTCTGACACCATCTTCCCAGAGAATACTTTCAGCTCACCAACCTGTTAGCTGTCAGGTTCAGGAAAAAATTAGTGAAGTCATGGGCCCCCTAGGATATAGCTAAAATAGACTTCCTAGCATCTTCCAACATGAAAGCCCCAAATCTCACCTGCTTTATTCTTACATTTAGGTTCCTGATGATCAAACAATTTGTTCTGCTTTATATCTTAATGCTTTACCAGCTACCAAGTTGCAGATGCTACTATGACACCAACCTGACTTCCCTGGGCAGATGACCACACCAGTGTGTCCTGGACCCCACCTTGCCAGAGTCCTGCCAAACTAGGGAAAGACAGAAATACCCTGGGAGTGTGGATCCACCTGCCAATGCCCATGTCCAGTGGAGAAGCAATTACAGAAGTCAGACCCCTCCATCTTCTGCAACCCATAAAGATCTTTGGTCCTTACTCCCAAAGGGATAAAGAATAGGAATGGGATGGGATATGGGACTCTGGTGGTGGGAATTGTATGCCATTGTACCCCTCTTATCCGACAATATTCTTGATCATTACTAAATAACTTATAAAAAATAAAGTATGTTTCAATATCTGTATGTATAATAATCACTATGAACTAGAAAATGTTTTTCTCTTGTTTTCGTCTTATGTTCTCCTAATATATATTATTTTAAGATTGTGTGAAATTTCCTTCTCTAATAGATAAATCAATATTGATTACTTTTAGCATTATCATGCTGGGGTGATGGTAATTTGGTACTTTCGGCAAAAAGGCAGTGACTTTGTTTTCTGAAAACCATCAATTGTGAAATAGTGGGATTTTTCAGAAATCACTACAAGCAATTTCCATTTGATAGGAGCATGTGTGAAGTGAACACTTTTTTTATGTTGTCCTTTCATTATACAGGGGATTATGTAACTACACAGATTACCCCATCAAGCTTCAGGATTATTGTAGACTGGGGAATTACAACTTTTTCTATCTCACTGAAGCATTTCTCTATTAAAAAAAACAGAAATAAAGAAAGGAAAAGCTTTATTATAACCAAACAAGGGTATCTTGCAATTTCATTAAAGATAATTACTGAGAAAAAGTTAGAAGTTTAAGGCTAAGTCAAAGAAAGAGGGATCTGGGTCCTACTTAATAATACATTCCATGGCAGTGGGAAAATGCTCTCTTAATACATCTCTGGTTACTGAAAGGTTGGCACAGATATCTTCTTCTGTGTTGAAGGTTTAAATAGCTATCACAGCATTTCATAAATTTAAACTTCAATTGAAAAGCTTTTCTTGTCTCCAAAAGAAAAATAGTCACATATTACTTACATAGTAATTACAGGCTATGCAGCTGCCCTACAAAGCTTCCCTATAAATGTGTTAAGCATGAACCACTACACAAACCTTATTCAAATTTCAGTAAATGTTAAGCCAAAGAAATGTCATACTCCACACCACCCCAGACAATTGCTTAAGCAAGAACAATGGCCATCTCCTGAGTCTGAGATGTAAATAATGTAATAGAATCAATGTTGTTGACTTAAGCTATGGTTGGCTAAAAGTCATTACTGTTATTCCTCAGTAAAAAAAAAAAGCTCTCTTTCCCTTCATTATGCCTAAAGGAAGCTTATGCTCATGCATACCCCTCTAAAGCTGAATTAGCTACTTGGACAAACCATTTAAAGATTTGAAAATCCAAGGAAAAGTACATGGCTCCCAACATGACACAAAGGCTGACCTCAAATTCTGTATTTTACTGATCCTTGTGTTAAATCTCACTCAAATACAATTTGAAGCTATACAGCATTCCCACTTGACTAATATTTTAAGAAATATTTTTCTGGTTATACAAAGCTCTGTAGTACCATGTCAGTAATAGAAGTTGAAGCTATAAATGTTTTAAGGGAAGTAAGTAGAGGTAATAATTCTCAAAATCTGAGTCTCATCTTTATAAACCCCAATATGTTCTCTCAGAATATAGTTTTAATGTGATAGTTTGATTTGTATGTATTACTTGAACTTTGAAAAATGGATTTAGAGAATATTATTGCATATAAAGTTGCCAGGCTTATGAACAAACAAACAAATCATCCAGAAGAGACCATAGATTGATTTTCTTACATAAAGATGTAGAATTGTAAAAACACAGTACATTCTCAGAGTACATCCTCCCCTCTATTTTTGAAATTCTTACCTGAATCTTGTTTAATAAGTAAATATAGAAGGATCAAGAAGGATAGCATTTGGATAGAATGTCATCTCTGACAATCTCCCTGACTTTATTTCTAGAATACCATGAGTTCAATCCAATCATGAAGAAATACTAAACACATTAAATTTAGAACCATTATATATGGTTGATTATATATACCATTATATATACTTGATGAGTATAGTGCTAGATTCTCAACACCATAACAACAAGGAAAGACTGATCATCTATCAAAGACCAGAGGAGGCCAGGGAACATTACAATTAAATTAAATTAAATACTTTATTCAATTACACTAAATAAGTAGCCTGGATTAGACACTGAATCCTAAAGAGGCTATTAGTAGGAAATCCAAATGTATCATCTTTATTTTAATGATTACATGTCAATATTTGTTCATTAGGCCTGATAAATATTTCATAACAATACAAAAGATGAACTGCATAAACTGGGAATCAGACAGGTGAGAATTATCCCTGCCAGGCAGTGGCTCTCCTGGCTAAGCACACACATTACAGTGCTCAAAGACCCAGTTCGTGACCCTGGTCCCCACCTGTAGGGGGGAAAGCTTCCGGAGTGGTGAAGCAGTAAAAGCATTTCTACAAAAGCCAAATGCAAATAACAAAATGACAAGATAAATATAAAGACACTTTTCCCTTTTCCTTAGACTGAAGAACTACTACCCAGTGTACTCCACCCCACACGTTGTCATAAATACAGTCGTCAATGAAGCAGATGAGAGTGGTGAGTGTCCAGAATTATTCAGTAGGACTTGAATGAAAGGTCTATCAGGAGCTAGGGTTTCTTAACCCTTGGTATTTGGAGAGAATAAATTAAATGGAATATTGGATACATATATATATATATGTCTCATTGCTCTAGATTGCCTTTTTTCAGATATATAGAGAGAAAGTAAAAGATAGCATAGAACTGTGTGGGTGAAGGCTGGAATCAAACCTCGGCCCTGCACAGACCAGGTGTCTTCCCATTTGAACTATTTTGCTGGCTTGAACCAGGCTATTTTTTTCTCTATATATATTTATTTATTTTCCCTTTTGTTGCCCTTGTTGTTTTTTCATTGTTGTTGTCGTTGTTAGATAGGACAGAGAGAAATGGAGAGAGGAGGGGGATAGAAAGACAGACACCTGCAGACCTGCTTCACCACCTGTGGAGCGACTCCCCTGCAGGTGGGGAGCCGGGGGCTCGAACCGGGATACACGTGCCAGTCCTTGTGCTTTGCGACACTTGCGCTTAAACTGCTGTACTACCACCTGACTTCCGCATTTTTCTTAATGCAGGGAAAGACTGCACAAAATGTCTGTGTGACTTCCTTATAAAAATCATCTGTGTGACTTTCATATGTAAACATTCCATCTGTGAAATCCGATGCTGAGACAGAAAAGTGTTCAGTGGAGACGCAGTAAGATGCCGTGATAGAAGTGTGTTTAGTGGCACCCATGGAGAGGCGCTCTTCCTTCTCGTCATTTAAAGGTTCTATCATAATCCCTATGGATAAGACAGTTTTACCTTCCTCTTGGCAAGTCTGCATCATCCTTTTTCCACCGCACAGTTGGCTGAGGATCTCCCTGGACCTGACAACGAAATTCTACAGTTTCTTCTTCTAGCACAACCTGGTTAATTGGCCGTCTGAGGAATGTGGGCCGTTCTTTGGAAGAAGAAAAAGAAGAAGAAGAAGTAAAATGAAATCAGTATTGGAACTTTTTCAATCACCAAATTAAAAAAAAAAGTAAAACAAAGCAAATATGGTTTATTTTTATATATAGGCACCTAATTCTACAACTCACATGTGCCTTACTAAGGTCTTAGGCATTCAACATGATCGTGTAAAGCAAAACATTATAGAAGCCATCAATAGCTGTAGTTAGTAGGTAAGTTCAAACAACCTTTTGGAAATAAAACAAAATTAAATTGATTCTTCAGTGAATTCCTGAGCTAAGTCATATGGACCCTATCATTAAAAAATCTGAATGTTGGAATCTATAAGCAAAGGCAGATCAAAATTGCTATATTGAGCTAAAATGAGAGAGCTAAAGCTGAAATTGATAGTAAATATTGAGAGGAAACAAACAATATTCAACGAGAATGCTAGAGAAATAAACAAACATTAGTATTCCACGAGAATGCTAGAGAAATGTTAAAAATTCATGTTTATTTTTATACAAAATATTTTATTTATTTCTTAACTAGAAAGGGAGGAGGAAAACAAAGAACCAAATATCTCTCTGACACTTGTGCTTCCAGGGATTGAACTCAGGACCTTGTGCTTGAGAATCTAATGCTTTATTTGCTGCACCACCTCCGGGACCACAAAAGTCACATTCTTATATGTAAGTATAAACTAAGTTTTTTCCACTAGAATGATATTTGGAAAAGAACTAGTACCTTCAGGAATTCCCTTCAAAACGAACAACTATTTATATGATGATTTTTTAAAAATCAAGGTAAACAATCCAATATTTAAAAAAATAGAAAAAAAAAAACCCAGCCATTATTACCATTGTAACTATTTGTTTTCAGCCATAATATTCTTCTAAGAATCCCAGATAGTTACCGATTGTATCTCTAAGTTTTATGGTTCATTTTCTCTGAAATGCTCCTGTAATATTTCCAGCTTTTATTTGCTATTAATGTGTTCTCAGTACTTTCTATCTGCACTGTAGTGCTTTTACATAAAGCCTGAATTATCATGTCATTTCAGAGAAATATGTAAAAAATAAATCTTATATATCTTTAATGATTTCAATTCGTATCTAGTTTTATCTCTTTTTTTGTTTATGGTCTGATAGAAAGGAAATACCACTTAAACTTTTATTGAATGTGTCTTCAAATCAGATATTTGCTCAATATTGCTACTTACTGAAGAATACAAAGAAATCAAGAAAGGGAAAGATGAAATCCTTAGGGAGTCAAAGTCATTTATCTGACAATATGGTCACACTTTGCCACTAAGGACTTTTAGTTTCAAACAGTTTTAAAAATGTGAATATGGTAGCATACATCCAATCTGCAAGAAACCCTTTAAAGAAAATAAATTTAAGGTAACATCTCTTCACTGAAATTAACAGTAAGGGTATATTTTATTTAAAACATAATTCTTTGGACTCTGGTCAGTATGTGCTCCAAATAACTATTTTAGCACTATTCTTGTTAATAAGGAAGTATTATTTTGGGCAGTGACTAGACAATAGTTATAAAATCAGCATTTCCTTATGGATGTTCCAAAAGTTAATCAATCATTAGTGTAGAAAAAAAAAAGGTAAGTTTTTTCATGGCTATCACCCAGTTCACCTGAAGGAAGTAAAACACACTGTCATTTTAAAATGTTTAAGACTGTAGTTGTTTAATTTATGAGAGTAAGAAAGCAGAAACTCACTCTAGCTTATATGGTGTCAAAAATGAAAAGTCCACCTCACACAAGTCCTGTGCTCTACCTACTAGGAGCCTCCCTGCACTCAGTAATAGTATTTGTTACAAACAGCCAAACCACTGTTGATGCCACTGGAGGTCTAGGAATAATGGATCAGTAAGAGACCCTTTGCCATAATTTATTCTAATATCATCCATTGTTACCATGAAACTACTTTTTTTTTTCAGATTTAAGTTATCATTATTTTTGTTCTGTATAATTTCCATTACAGTGTCTACAGTAAAGGTTACTTTGGTTCTCACAGATATTTTCTACCTCTACCTCTTCCTTTCTCTCTCTCTCTCTCTCCCTCTCCCTCCCTCCCTCTCTCTCTCACTCTCTCTCTCTCCATCTCCCTGCCACCATCCCTCCCTCTCTCTTTTGTCATCCTTGGAATTTCAAAAATATTGCATGCAGATTATGTGACTTTGGATGTCTTCCTTGTAGTGAATAATATTATCACACGGTAAATATGGAAGCAGGAAACCTTTAGATACACATTATGAAAACGCTAAGAAAAATGCCTCCAGGATACTTTTTTCAAAAAGACTATTTTCGGGGTCTAGGTGATAGTGCATCAGGTTAAGCACGCATGGTGCAAAGCTCAAGGACCAAAGTAAAGATCTGAAAGATCTGGGTTCAAGTCCCCGGCTCCCTACCTGCAAAGGGATTGCTTCACAAGTGGTGAAGCTAATCCACAGGTATCTATCTTTCTCACTCTCTGTCTTCCCCTTCTCTCTCGATTTCTCTCTGTTCTAAAGGCAGAAAAGAAAAAGAATAATATTTTCTTGTTTGTTCATTTATTTACATAGAGACAGAAACAAAAGGAGAGAGAGAGACAAAATATCACTCTACCACACGTGATTGTGGGGATCAACTCAGAACCTCATGCTTTTAAAGCCCAGCAATTTCAACACTGTACCATCTCTCTGGCTGCAGGTCTACTGTTTTATGTGGAAGACATTTGCAAAGAAGTGTAAAGTTAGAAGGATTAGAAAGAAAACTGATAAGAGAATCATCCAATAAGATAATATGTGATCATATTTAATATTCAATGAAGTGTCATAAAGGAAAGGAGGGGGAGAGAAACAGAGAAGAGTTTAAAATATTGAACTACTGAATAATGAGAAAATGATTTTAAGGCATGTAAAATGAAGGTCACAAAATTCTCCATGTTATCACATTGTGTCTGATCACATACTGAAAAACAGAGGTTGAATCTCCAGGGCTATTTGCTCATTGTTTATCAGTTACATTAGTCTTTCTGAATGGCCTGTTCCCTAATTATATAGCCGTGGAGAGATCAGAAGCAATATCCTTGCCAAAGCAATTAACATTTTTTTAATGTGAGATTAACTGGATTGGAATCACCTGCATAACTTGCTTACAAGATTAATCTCTCTTGAGACACCAGTGTTGTCTGGTACTGTGGTGGTGTATTAAGTACAGATGTCAAGTAGTATGACCAATTTCATTCCACGTTGGCATTCAGGAAAATATAACTTTACATGCTGTTGTAATAGAAATCAAATGCTGAGCTTCACTGTAGTTATATCAAATATTTTCAGAAATCAAAATCTTCACTTTTATACAACAATATGAATTTGAAACTCAGCTGCATAATATGCTAGATTTTTCTTATATACATGTTTTTTTATTTACATACCACAGTGAAGGGATGAAGTAGTCAAGGTACTAATTTCCCCTAATTTTATTCAACCATTTGTCATCCTTATAAATTTTGGTCAGAAATAACTATGATTTAAAAAAAAGTTTGTGAGAAAGAAGAAAACATACTGAGGCCTGGAGTTAGCATAATAGTTATAGTAGACTTTCCTGCCTGGCTCTGACGGCTCAGTTTCAATCTCCAGCACCACTATAAACCAGAGATGAACAGTTCTGTGGTCTCTCTCTCTCTCTCCCTCTCCCTCTCTCTCTCTCTCTCTGCTCCTCTCCTTATAATAAATAAGAATATATTTTTTAAAATATTTATTTTATTTATTTATTCCCTTTTGTTGCCCTTGTTGTTTTATTTTTGTAGTTATTATTGTTGTTGTCATTGTTGGATAGGACAGAGAGAAATGGAGAGAGGAGGGGAAGACAGAGAGGAGGAGAGAAAGATAGACACCTGCAGACCTGTTTCACCGCCTGTGAAGCGACTCCCCTGCAGGTGGGGAGCCGAGGTTCGAACCGGGATCCTTATGCCAGTCCTTGTGCTTTGTGCCACCTGCGCTTAATCCGCCGTGCTACAGCCCGACTCCCAAATAAGAATATTTTTAAAGAAAGAAAACCATGTACTGAACTCAAGAGAACTGAGATAAAATAAAGGCCTCATTATAAAAATAAATGGCATACTAATTATTCAAGCTCACTAAGAACTATACAGTCAAGGTACAGGAGAAGTCTGTTCTAAGTAGTATCTCTCACATCCTTTATTTGGACCATTTTTTTTTGGGGGGTTTACTTCTTGGACTTAGATGTTGTTTTCTTATCAGTAAAGGGATTTTCACCCCCCCCCCAACTTTACACTGTGCTTATAACCAACCCCTTAGGACAATTCTGAGTAGTTGATACGATCAGATAAATATTTCTTGGCTTCCTATATCAGTTCTTTCAGAGGAAGTGCTACTAAAATAATTCAATCTTTTTGGTTTACAGCTATTTTCAAAATAATTTAGTAGTTACACTGGAACTCCTGATATGTTTAGGGATCATCTATAGCTTGTATCCTGTCTTTAGAGGAAGCAGGATAAATATTTCAAAACACAGTCCCCTTATTGGTAAGTCTAACTGCTTTGGTAATTGAACACTTTCAATTTCTGTCCAAAGGCTGTATATACTGCTGTAATGCAACTTATTTTTTCCATTCTAAAAACGTGGTCGTTACAGAAAAATAGCAATGAGTATTTCTTTAAATAGACTAGCTACACTTGTGGATTTTCAATGCTAGTGTTCAGTGACCACTAATTTCATATTTTACCCAGAAAAACTATATTTTAGTCATTACAGACAAAAGCAAGTTTTGAAACTGTTACAGATGACTGAATGAAATTTAAAGGCAAACTGACACTTATCTGGTCTCTGCAGGACAGAAATTGACATGCATATTTGAGCAATCTTATTTTTACTATTCAATTCTGTCACTGAATTATGGGATTTCTCCTGGTTTTGTCATTTGGGATTTCAAACTGCTTAGTATCCATGAGGAGTATTTGTTATCACAGATTACCCAGTACTCAGGGTGATTGAAAACAGAGGCCTAAGGCCTGCTCTCTGGTACATACTCAAAAAATATACCTTATTTTTTCTAAACATAATGGAAACTATAATTTGGCTCTCTTTTTATCACAATATAAAGAGTAAACAACGAAAGAGATTTCTTTAGAAACAGATGCAGGACACCAATGTTCTTCTGGGAAATATACTAAGAGTGGTGACCAAAATAGGATTCACTAGCATGAAATATTAATTTTAAAATCATTAGAAACTTTTGCACTTTATAATTTAGACAAGCCCTGAATGATAAAATATTTGCATCCAGGCTTTTAAAACTAAGTGAGGACCAAGAAGGATTCAGAGGACCTAGTGGGGGTTGTATTGTTATATGGGAAACTGGGGAATGTTATGCATGTACAAACTATTGTATTTACTGTTGAGTGTAAAACATTAATTCCCCAATAAAAAAATTAAAAAATAAAATAAAACTAAGTGAGTATGTATACAGAGACATGAATGGGACTTCAGTGCTTTCTAAAGGAATATTTTCATTTCTCAATATCTTGAAGACCACCATTTTTCAAATATTCCCTTCCTTTTGGTCATTCTACTCTTCTTTCAGTTTCCACACTGCCTGGTACTATGCTCTGTGCTTCTGTTCACTCAACACCTTTACTATTTCACAAGTTAACTTTCTTAATGCTTTCTCTACTGTTTCTGTGATATAGGTCTAGTCAGAATTTAGCCTACAAATGAATTTTTCAGGCTAAAGACTCCTTTAGTTCTAAAAGATGAACAATTATGAACATGTCAGCAAACATTTATATATGTTTTTCCTTCATATATATATATATATTATATACATTTTCCTAATGAAAAAACCTACTTTGTCAAAAAGTTTCACTGTAATTTATTATTACCATCTCTTCCATATATATATATATATGACTAGCTAACCTTTTTTTACTATGAACCGAAACTACTGCCAAATGTCTCAATTTGAAAAGCGTTAAAGTAGAAAAGGATAGAATGAATTTGTCCTGCATTCAAACTTTATAAATATATAAATATATAAACTTTTCTATGTTGCACCTCATAATTACTGGATAAATACATCACACTGAAGTGGGTAACATCTCAGATTGTGAAAACTGACAAATTTGTACATTCTGATGAAAAGTAAAAACCCTACAAGTATGTGAGTAAAGTAGGTGAATTAATGTTTCAAAGTTTCATCTTTCTTTACATCATGTTTTTTGTGTCATTTAAAAGATAATATCAGAAAACACCAACAACTGTAATGATGATTTACCACAATTTCTATGTGCTTCCCCTAGATGGCAAGGCACTTAACATAAAACGGAAATACGAAAGGAAAAAGAAGAAAGCTCCAGTGTACAGAACTTTAAAAATTTTTTTTTAAAGGGCTGTAATTTACCAAAGACGGTCAGCTCTGCTGGGTCACTGTCTCTTTCTCCCACCATATTGGTACCAACACAAGTATACATCCCAGCGTCACTTTTCCTGGTGTTGGAGATCATCAGCTTTCCACCACGGATCTAGTAAAATGAAGAAAAAGAAAAAAAAAATATATATATATATATATTACAACTAGTAACTATTTCATATGTTTGTCCTTTTGAATAATTGTGTGCTTTTTTTTCCTAATGAAAATACCTACTTAGTCAAAAAGTTTCACTGTAATTTATTATTACCATCTCTTCCTTCTCCTTCCCTCCCTCCTCCCCTCCTCCTCCTACTCAGTTTCCTCCTTCTCCTCTTTCTCCTTCTCCTTCTTACCAGAGCAATATTCAGCTCTGACGTAGGGTGGCTCCAGGGATTGAACCAGAATCCTTGGAGGTTTAGGGATCATGATTGTATTGGTTCCCAGGTAGTCTCACCCAATTTTAGCATCTGCATCTGACTTTTTTCTCCTTTTAAATTCTTCCACAAAGTCAGTCTCCACATGGTCTTTCTAGGAAACGATCTTCAGTCTAAGATTTAGTTGAGTGAACTCATATTGACAGTTGCCATCAAAAAGGTCCATAAAACACCTGCTTTGGTTAGTATCCCATTGAATCAGAGGGATTTAACAAGTGTTTCTTGAATGACTCTACTAACAGGGTAGTGTTCTAGGTACATGATATTAAGTAGTAGGCCAATTAATACAAACCTTTGCTTTAGTGAAACTTAACATTTTGTATGTTAGTATTTGTATCATTTGAATTGTGTTTAAGATAAACATTTGAAGAAGAGATTGTTTACTGAAAAAACAAACAAAAATTGCTTAATATGAACTAGAACAATTCATTAACTTCTTAATGTTCAGTCAGGTACTCCAAGTACTTCTTAAGTGAGAGGCAATTATTGGCTGAGTGAACAAATATAAGTATTACAATATCAGTTTTCTAATTAGATTTTCAGTAAGTATATCATCATGGTTCATAGTTCATAGATACTAAAGAATACTTCTTTATTAATTCTGGGATTTCTATTTATCTCATTCAACAATCTTAGCTATAAAATAATATCTTAAAGAGACAGGGTAAGAAAAATATAGTTTTCTTATGTTTTACATTTTATGGATAAGTAAATTTCAGGGAATTATACTCTCATAAGAATTTCAGTGTCTAAAACTTTGTTATAACTTGGAAAGAGACTCAATTTTCTTTTTAGCATAAACAGAAAAGGTCACTAACTAAGCTAGTGCCAGTTATAGACAGTAAGTCAGAATGAAAGTAAATTTCTCCTCCCCTTGAGACTGACATTGTTTTTTAAAAAATATTTGTTTATTTATTCCCTTTTGTTGCCCTTTTTATTGTTGTAGTTATTACTACTGTTGTTGTTGGATAGGACAGAGAGAAATAGAAAGAGGAAAGGAAGACAGAGAGGGGGAGAGAAAGACAGATACCTGCAGACTTGCTTCACCGCTTGTGCAGCGACCTCCTGCAGGTGGGGAGCCAGGGCCTCAAACTGGGATCCTTATGCAGGTACTTGCGCTTTGCGCCATGTGTGCTTAACCTGCTGCGCCACCACCCAACTCCCGAGACTGACATTGTTAATATGTCTTATTTTACCAATGGAACAGAAACAGTGCCTACAAGAGTAAAGTTCTTTAATGTCAGGACATGTACTTGCTGAAGCTTATCTGCTGGAAAACTAGAGGCTGTAAGGAGCAGCAAGATACCCACATGAGTACTAGTCAACTGTGAAACGTAGGAGTGAGACTTACTTTAAATAGCTCTGAGATGCACCAGAAAGCCCACCAAAGATCTGCCAGACTGGCCTTTGGCTAAGGACTGTCTGATTACTCAATAGTTTAAATAAAATGGTTTATACAAGTCATTATATTGGGAGGTGTTCAATGACAAACATCAACTAAAAACTCCTGGACATTGTTGTACTTTATTTCCAATGTAGAAGATGTAAAATCTATCCCCAGCACCCTCCCCCCGACCCCATCCCCCGTTTTATTTTATTTTTTGGCAAAAGATTTATTTCATTGAACTGACTTTGAAGGCTGGGTTGAATATGCAGAAGTCTTCTCTGTTAGAACATCTCTCTCACTGTACCAGAAAAACCTAATTTCCTTATTTTTTTTAATAGAGAAGGCAGTATTGAAACCTGTGTAACAGCTGTTTGTGTTTTCCCAAGTAACCTCACATAACTGACCTTTCTGCCCCCCAAGCTGCTAAGCCTTAGCTGAGTATTGAAGATGACATATAAGGATATTAACATTTCTTACTAGGTCTACCCAATGTAACAGAAGATATGTATGTTACTAAATTATTTTTGGTCTTTTTCTCTTATCACTCTGTCTAATGCTTACCTAGTTATTTGCCAGTCTTAAGAACCCAGAGAGTTAAGGAATTATTTCCTTGGTGCTTAAGCATAAGGAACACATTTTTATGTTTGGTGTCCAAGGACAGACTTTGGAAAACAAATTCTTTTTGGCAACATGGAACCTTACAGTGTTATTGGTTGAAGCTAGAATTACATGGTCTATCTGATTGTGTTATGTTATGCACAATGTATGCATAAGAAAAATATAAACACACTGATAAAATACTTTTAAAGATAACAGATTTCTATGTGCTTTTGATACTAATGCCATATTAACTTTGTTAAATACAACATTGTATTAAATAGAATATATTTATTTCCAAGTATTGATTTTTTAATTTTTTTATTATCTTTATATTTCATGTATTGGAAAGATACAACCAGAAATTGAGAGGGAAGGGGGGAGACAGAGAGGGAGAGAGACAGAGAGACACCTGCAGCCCTGCCTTACCTGAAGCTTCCCCCCTGCAGGTGGGGACCATGGGATGGAAGCTGGGTCCCAGTGCACAATAATATATGCACTCCACCAGGTGCATTACCACCTGTCCCCCCGTATTGTTTTTAATATAAAATGGAAGTTAAGAATGAAGTCAAGCATTTGAGATATTATCAACTATTTCACTGGGCTGGTTTCCACCAACTTCATATAGGAATGCTGAGTGGATTCTCCAGAGAAATGAAACATATAGGGAGTCGGGCGGTGGCACAGTGGGTTAAGCGCATGTGGCTCAAAGCGCAGGGACCAGCGTAAGGATCCCGGTTCGAGCTCCCGCCTCCCCACCTGCAGGGGAGTCGCTTCACGGGCGGTGAAGCAGGTCTGCAGGTGTCTGTCTTTCTCTCCCCCTCTCTCTCTGTCTTCCCCTCCTCTCTCCATTTCTCTCTGTCCTATCCAACAACAAAGCAATGTCAACAATGGCAATAATAGCCACAATGAGGCTACAACAACAAGGGCAACAAAAGGGGGAAAAATGGCCTCCAGGAGCGGTGGATTCATGGTGCAGGCACCGAGCCCAGCAATAAGCCTGGAGGAAAAATAAATAAATAAATAAATGAAACATATAACATTCCCTTTCTCTATGCCTTTTATTTTAGAGAATTTGGTTGTCAATATTAATTGACTGCTGACTCTGATCACCAGTCTTGCTCTAAAGCAGAGTATTTTGCTACACGACTTAAACTGTGGAACTAGCCAATATTTTATTCTTTTATTTATTTATTTTTCTGAATCCTCCCAGAGCTCTGTAAACGTTATCGTTTCCAGGATAAAACCGGCATGAACTTTCTAGGATTATAGAATGAGCCTTAGGCAGGGAAAAGAAAAAAAAGGCCCGTGGCATAGTTTGAAGGGTGTGACAAACCAGAGATACAGATATACCGTTAACATTCTTTTTATTTCGATTAGACCACGACTAAACTTCGCTGGTTAGGACCACAGATCCTGGGTCAGGCAGAGCTAATCAGTGGAGTCTGTGAACTGGGGTATGCTCCTTGGCCTACAGTTTATGCTCCAGGTGACATTTTAGCTGTGCATGTCCTGTCTTCCTGTAGCATGTTCTTCTATTGACTAGCATCCCCCTCTTAAATAGACATGGCCTTTCTCATCAGACCTTCCATACTGACCATTTATTCTCTCACCCCAACTATACACAGTATAAAACTAGAGCTCCACTCCCGTATCTTGAAGCTTGTTTTAAAGTCGATGTTGGCATGAGAAGTTTCCCAGGACATCTTATTTTCTGGTCAATAAGCTCTTTATTTTCTTTACTTTCTATACGTGCATCCACTATAATTTCTTTGATAACACTTCTCATCTCAAATTTAAGAATCAAATCTTGCACAGAGTCCTAGTTATTAAATGGGAAAAGGTGTTGAGATGTCCACTATCATAAAAGACTTTTTAGAAATATTGAAAAATAGTACAAAATAAATATGTTAGCTAGTGTGATTTATTGCTATCATATTTTTATTTTAATTCTCATGGCTGCATGATTGCCAGATTAGAATGCTTTTCTAAAAAAAAAAATAAAGCTATTTATTTGTTATTGTGTAGAGATAGAAATAAACTGAGAAGAGGGGGAGGTAGAGAGAGCAATAGAGAGAGACACTTCTAGGCCTACTTTACCACTTGTGAAGCTTTCCCCCTGCAGGAGGGGACCAGGGGCTTGAACTTGGGTCCTTGTGAACTGTAATGTGTGCGCTTAACCAGGTGCACCACCTCCCAGTCTCCTGTAGTTAGAATCTTAAAGCTAAGGTTTCAATACTATTACTAAAAAGATACTTATAAATCCAAATGTGTACAATTGTTAATATATTACATACATTTGGGTTGTGTAATTTTTGTTGTCTTAAAAATTTTTTTCTCGCTTGCTTTATTTATTTTTTTTAACCTCCAGGGTTATCACTGGGGCTCGGGGCCTGCACTATGAATCCATTGCTCCTAGTTGCCATTTTTTCCATTTGTAAAATAATTTTATTTTCTATGGGATAGGCAAGAGAGAAACTGAGAGAGGAGGGGGAGATAGGGAGAAAGATAGACACTTACAGACCTGCTTTACTGCTTGTGAAGCACGCCCCCTGCAGTGGGGAGCTGGGGACTCAGACCTTGATCCTTGCACGGGTCCTTGTGCTTAGTACTATGTGCACTTAACCAGGTACGCCACTGTCCGGCCCCCTTGTGTTGAAGTTTCATTCAGAGGTTTTGGTATTTATTTATTTATTTGACATTTATTATTTATTTATTTTGGTATTTATTTATTTATGTTATCCTTTCAATACAGAGTAAATGGTAAATAGCATTCAAATACATTCTATACCTTTAGTGATAATGAATAAAATGCTAAGAGACATACATTGTAAGATGTGATTATCGTAGATAATTACAGTTATTTAACTTACACTTATTCTTTCATCCTTGTCATCAATGCGAACTTTGTCTTTCTTCCAGTAGATGGTGGGTTCTGGATGTCCCCTGGGAGGCTGGCACTCCAGGATCGCAGGCTCTCCAGTTGCCACGACAACATCTGTGGGATTTTGCCGGAAGTCATCTCGTAACACTGAAGAAAAAGAATTGTAGTAAAAGAAAAACTCAGTGACAGTCAATTCAGCCTTTTCTTTCAAAAAGTCACTTCAAGTTTTACTTTGTTCTAATAAAGTAAGAAAGTGCCAGGATGTTTGCTATATATTTACACAGACATGACCATTATAATCTTGAATCAACAGAGCAGCCCATCCTCTCCATAGGCTGTGCCCACAGAACAACTCACAGACAGGCATCTGGCTGACTAAATGGTGATACACCTTGGCTATAAAATCTGATTTTAATAAGTTAACTCATGATATGATTTTGAAATTTAATAAAATCTCAAGGTATGAAAGCTTTTTGTAGTATGCACCTATCTTCTGTGAAAACCCTTGTTCACATATGTATATACACAAATCTCAGAAGAAAAATTGTCATCTTATTCAAAACCCTGAAACAAGTGTGCCTGAACTGTGAACACTTCCTCATATCGGTCTAGGAGAGGAAGCAGGGTGAGGGACTCTTAAGAAGAAAGCCCTCTCTCTTATTACATGAATATGGACAAGATCCACACTGCGCCCATTGCACTTCAGAAGATAGACTCATTGTTCACTCGTGCAATGTACTAGCAAGCTCATACACAGGGCTGTGTTTTCGTTCTCAGCATCTCCACCTGCCTGTCGAGTGACATCTGGGCAGCGTGGCAGTCTGAGCATTGATATCCCTTATAGCAGTTTTGCCAGTCTGAATTTCTCCTCCTTTCATTAAGAGAACAGCAGGCTGGACCTATGCTCTAACCTCTGAGAATCTGGCATGCTTGGTTCTCCAAATGTCACCTATCTATCTCCCTGTGCTTTTCTTCTTCTGCTGGCAAGATGAAAGGCTTGGGGGAAATAAATCAGTTCTATCAGATTGTAGGACACTGTTCATTTTGGAAACAAGGACTTGTCTCTTCTAAGGTAAACACTGAAAAAAAAATGAGACCAGTTAATACATCCTATATTTTAAATAGCTCTACTTTTCCTAATTATATAGTTTTCTCTATTTTTTTAAAATTAATTCATCAACAAGTTCATTTCCTAAGTCTACCCAGGAGTGTATACACACACATACACACACACACACACACACACACACACACACACACACACACCAAGTTATTTGAAATAAAAATATAAAAATTAGGGAACATGTGCTATGTAAGTTATTTGCTGCAAGAGAATTAGATAAAACTCACAGCCTTTGGTGTCCTGTAATGACACCTACTCTGCTATTTGCTTGAGCCATGTCTCTAGGTTAATTGTCCTTCTCCAAATAAATAAAAATCCCCTGTCCAGAAAATGGCCTCAGAGAGATGACTGAGTGATTTGTAGGGCTTTTTTGTTCTTTTTTTCTTGCCTCCTACAAGACATCCTTTAACATGGGTTTTCATCTTAATGAAGTCATGGCCCTTTACAAGATAAGAGAATCGTGCCTCATTGAAGAAGATGTAAGAAAGAATTCAGCACAAATTGCTCACTCTCGGTTTATAAGCTGATTAATTTACTGCCTTCCTTGCTAAGAAAGGCATTCCTCTTCAGCACAATGGATTGCACATTTTGGGTTCCCTCACTTAAGTGGTAAGAAAGGCAGGATTTATATGCAGAAGGATTTGCTTGGGAATGGACTGAAAGAGGTTTGGATTGAGATAGGACTTGAGGCTCTGAAGGTTGAAAAAGGGTTAACAGGAGTTCTCTCTCCCTCTAGTAGGTAAGTTCTCGAGGGACAGCAAGTTGGTAACTAATTTATATTGTATCCACGGAACAGCTGCCTATTTATGCAATGAGGAGAAGTGCAAAAATATGGTAACAGGATAGTGAAGCACCTCGACGATATCCGGTATTGGCAACAAATGGTGTTTTGGCAGGTCCTCAATCTGTCCCAAAATAACACATCTGGCCAGCTTAAGGTCCTCCTCCAGAACTGGCCTTTTAACAAATGACATGCCAAAAACCTTCAGTTCAAATAGCACTGAAGACCACTACAGATCACTCATAGAAACAGTATCCCATCAATTTACAAAAAGACAAACTAAGAAAAAAAAAAAAAAACCTTGACACCAGGAACAACAACAACAACAAATATATCATAACAAACTAAGAACTGCTACTCTTAAACAATATGCCATGTGTTTATAGCACTCACAAAGGAAAAAAAGACTCCAGTCTGCAGATAATGCCAAGAAATCTAACATCAACTGTAATTTTAGGCTTTCAGACTATTCAGCCAGAAAGTAGGGTGAGATAATAATATAATTGCTACTGTACCTTCTTCAGCTGGTAAAATGCTCTTTGGGAATTGTATAACTCTCAGGGTTTTTTTTTTTTTCCTAAGTGATACTGTTTCTTTCACCCTAAGCATTTGGTGTAGTGAAATGAATTTCATTTGTCTCTCATTCTTTCAAAATGCTCAAGTTAGGAAAAAAAACTTTAATTCTTTTCATCAAGCTCTAGAACAGCTGGGGTGCGAATGGGGGCATATATCCTGATACTAGCTTGTATGTCTCTAAAGATTACATTTCCATTTGTAAACATAAGTAAATGAAGGCAAATAATAGTTACTGGTTCAAAGTCACACTAAATATTAATTTCTATAATGGATTCTGCCCAGTATATTATCAGAACCAATAAAGAACAGAAGGCATTCTGCAAAATAGAGGGTTTACAAATTTTAGATGACTTAAATAAGTGGTCTTATAGAATAGGAAGTTCAAACTAAATTTACAATCTTTTTGTTTTCTTTTTCATTTCCTAATTAAAGAAAAAGAGAGAGAGAAAGAGAAAAAGAGAAAGCAAGGGAGGGAGGAAGGAAAGAAAGAAGGAAGGGAGATACATTTTAAAGTGTGTCTTGACAAGTAAGTCAAAACAAGAATATACATAGTATTTGTACTACCAAAAGCTTCATAAAGTTAACATCAAATAGGATGAAGAATGACTGGAAAAGACCTGGGGTGGGGTGGGCACTTGCACACCTGGTTGAGCTTACACAAGTTACTATACACAAAGACCTAGGTCTAAATCCCTCCCTTCCCACCTGCAGGGGAGGATAATTGAGGAGTTGTGAAACAATGCTGTAGGTATCCTCACTCTTCTCCTCTCTCTCTCTCTCTCTCTCTCTCTCTCTCACACACACACACACATACATTCTCTGCCTCTCTATCCCTGTAGGAAAGAGAGAGAAAGGAAGGAAGGAAGGAAAGAAGGAAGGAAGGAAGGAAGGAAGGAAGGAAGGAAGGAAGGAAGGAAGGAAGGAAGGAAGGAAGGATACTACCTATTACATTATCAAGAAAGGAAGGTCTACTGGGAGTGTTGGAGTTGTGCTGGCACTTGAGCCCCAGCAATAATCCTGGTAGAAGAGAGAGAGACAGAGAGAGACAGAGACAGAGTGAGAAAAACTGGGACTTGCATAATTTCATCACATCACTTAAGTTCCTAGTTTAATCCCCCAGACCGCAGTGTGGACTTCTCTATTTCTCTGATAGGAAACTCTCTACCTCACATGAGATAAAAAATAAATAAATAAGAAATAAACCTGATGAATTTACTTTTAAAGTGACATAAGTTGAGAAAAATAACAGCAATTTAAAAATTAAGGGAAGGGGGTCAGGCAGTAAAGAGCACATGGCACAAAGCACATGGACCAGAGTAAGGGCCCTGGTTCGAGCCCCCAGCTCCCCACCTGCAGGGGGGTCACTTCACAAGCGGTGAAGCAGGTTTGCAGGTGTCTATCTTTCTTTCCTCCTCTCTGTCTTCCCCTCCTCTCTCCATTTCTCTCTATCCTATCCAACAATGACGACATAATAACAACAATATTAATAGTAACTACCACCAAAACAACAATAAAAAAAGGGCAACGAAAGGGGGAAGAAATAGTTTCCAGGGGCAGTGGGTTCATAGAACAGGTACCAAGCCCCACAATAAGCCTGGAGGCAAAAAAAAAAAGAAAAGAAAAAAATTAAGGGAAAAATATTACAGGAACACTTAAGACTTCACACTTGTTCACAGAACTAATTTTAGAAGACAAAATTTCAAGTATCTGTGGAGAAAAAATATTTGACTGTAACCTAAATATTCATTGCTGTATATCTGTATATTAAATGAATTACAAATAAGGTTCCACCCAGCTCATCATAATATAATCTGGATTATATCATATCTTATCATTTCAAAAATTTGTTTATGAGTGATTCCAGGAATTAAGCTCTAGGCATCATGTTTGAGAAAGTAACAATATTTTCTCCATTGCTCCACATCTTAGGCCTTTTTAATCATTTTATATCAGGAGGCAGTTATTTTGTCATTTTGAAAGTTCTATACAACTCATACATTTGATAAAACAAAGTCTATATTTATGAAGAGAGGCTTGATACTAATTAATTCTGTAAAACAAATTGAATATGACAATGTGCTTTGTATTGCCCTACAAAATCCCTAACATCTTCAAAACAAAAAGGGCAGGTTATAAAAAAGCATGGTAGTAGTGGAGTGCAAGAAAGTATTCCTTTGGCTCTCTGTGTTCTTCTCAGACTGAATGAGCAAACAAGTTAATATCTAACAGGTTAGTATGAGAAAAAAAGATCATAGCATATGTATGGAGAACTTTATGACTATGAAGTCCACAGTAAATGGAGAAAAATAGAGTTTTATATCCAGTACTAAGGAATATTCTACGGGGCTAGGTCACCAAGAAGAGAAAAGAATTTTTTAAATGACAAGAGAAAGAGGATTGCATTATGATCAAGTCTTACTTTGTATGTCTTCCCTGCCCTCAGCTAGACTCTGATAGTTATGTCTGGAAATTTCTTTACATCTAGGTAATCTGTACTTAAAAGATTATGGAAAAGGTTTCTCTAGAAGTGTACTGGGGCTCACGTGGAGTGGCTCCAACCAGGAGGTAAGCCTCTGACCCTCCCTCACCAGCTCTAGAAGCCACTTGATTTCAGAAAGAGATGTCGGGGAACATTCTGGTATGAACATTCATTTATTGGGAGAAGAGTACAGGTCTTCATACTGAGTTAAGCAAAGGATATTTTTCACATATGTTGGAAATGACAGGTTTCTTAAAGGTCAGCTTGCCCCTATGGTAGGGGGCTGGTATGACAAGAATTGATGAGATACATAAAGGTCAAAACAATTAGTTTCCATGATGCAGGCAAGTTAATTATCCAAAGGCATTTGAGAGAAGCATAGGGGTTAAACCAGTAAGGTGAGGTAGAGAAGAAGAAAAATCTTGATGTAAATCAGAGATATCAAAGGGCACAAGGAAATAGAATATGGGGATCTCACTGCCTGGTGTTGTGGTGTATGATAGAGTGTGTTCTCCTTTATGATCAAAAGGTAAAGTGGATGTGTGAACTTTGACTGAACCCTAAAACAGGCAACCATTTGGCCTGCTGCTAGCAGGGAAAACTAAGTGTGAGAGGCTTGTAGGCTTTCTGTGAGCTTAAGAGACTAACAAGGAGAAACTGAGTCTGAGAGACTTTTCCCTCTTGGCTCATCTCCAAGGAGAGAGGCTAACAAGTGGGATGTCTTTCCAAACCTTCATCCAAGGATGGGAGAGCTTCCCTAAGCTCTACCAAGCTTTCACATAGTCCCACAGAGGTGAACAGGGCCTAGGTTGAATTACATACCACAAAATAGAATATATGTTGGGGGGAAAATACTCTAGATATCTTGGAAAAAGCCCATTTGAACAGATTTGAGGAGAGTGATTTTATGCACATGGTAGGCTGTTTCTTGTGATTTCTTCTGACCAATCCCTTGGAACCTTTGGTTAATCCTTCCCCTGGGACATAAACTGAACTTGTCTTTAATGAACATACTATTGTAAAGTGATAGAATGTCATATCCAATATTAGTCATAAAAGATGGTATGTCTCATCATTTGGCATCTTTCTAACTTTCTCAACATTCTTGCTCACCTCTGGCCATGTATGATGCCATGTTGCTCTGTGGTGAGGTCCACTTAACAAGGATCTGAAAGGCCTTTCTAACCCAAATCCAGCAGGGAACTCAAGTCCTCGGTTCTACAACACTTTAGGATAGAAATCTGGCCAAGAAGCACATAAGCTTGGGAATTGAAATGACTCCATTTGAGTTTTCACATGAGACCATGTAGCTGACTGCCACTTTCAGTGAAGCTTTGTGGGTGAGAGATTAACACAGGACGAATTCTGTGTCTGAAAAATTCATACAGAGTAGGAGGAAATAAATGGGCATTGTTCAAAAACCACTAAATTCTGTTATTACCTTTTACACAAAATCAGGTAACTAACATGGTGTCCCAAGATAGAACAAACTAAAGAGCATTCTTTGATGCCAAGGAGGGCAAACATAGAAAACATAGACCCTGGGATGTTCACTGTGCTTTAGAGTTCATGTCTTTGATCCCTGTCTCTCATGATTCCATTTTCACACTTAGAAGATTTCCCTTCTTCCCTAAATAAAAATTCTCAAGAACTATTTTATCCTTCAGTAGAAGCAAACAAATCATTACTTACACATTTGCATCTTGGCTTGTTAAAATAAATCAGCAATAACAATGAGATAAGACTTTATTTTTATTTATTTATTTTTTATATTTACTTATTTTCCCTTTTGTTGCCCTTGTTGTTGTTGTAGTTATTATTATTGTTGTTGTTGTTGTTAGATAGGACAGAGAGAAATGGAGAGAGGAGGGGAAGACAGAGAGGGAGAGAGAAAGACAGACACCTGCAGACCTGCTTCACCGCCTGTGAAGCGACTCCCCTGCAGGTGCAGAGCCGGGGACTCGAACTGGGATCCTTCCGCCAGTCCTTGCTCTTTGCACCACGTGCGCTTAACCCGCTGCCCTACCGCCCGACTCCCCAATAAGATGTTTTTTAACTTGCTTTGTTCAAATCAGTTGGCAAGCTGGCACACCACTTTTGATGTTTTTCAAATAACTTCTTAAAACAGTAGCCAATATTTAAGGAGTACAAAATATATGCCCAAATTGGCATCATGGCTGAAAAATTGGTAGTGTGGAATAACGCATTGGTTGTGGTATATAAGCACAGAGTTTGACGCGTTGGTTGTGGTATATAAGTACAGAGTTTGACTCGTTGGTTGTGGTACACAAGTACAGAGTTTGACGTGTTGATAGTGGCATAGAAATACAGAGTTTGACGTGTTGGTTGTGGTATACAAGTACAGAGTTTGACGCGTTGGTTGTGGCATTCAAGTACAGAGTTTGATATGTGGGTGTCTGACACACAGTCATGTTGTACTGATTTGTATTATCACATACTTCTATTTTATTATTTTTTTTCTGCCTTACTGACCTAGTTCGGGATGTCTTTATTTCTTCTTTGAATTAATTCAAGAAAATTCTATTAAAACATTTTCTCTGCTTTCTCTTTTAAATGGTCAATTCAGGATTTTTATTTTTTTGATGCAGGATTTAATGAGTTTCCTAAAATGAAAATGTGATCTTATCAATTCATTTTTCATGATTTTTAGTTGCTCTTAAAATCAAATTCCTTCATTAATATTACTTTAAATGCTATTTAGAATAAACAGTCCCTACTTAATATTTACAATCACACTTCTTCTGTGCGAGGGCCTTCTGCAAATCCCATGTCCACTCGTAGAGAAATATCTAGTTATCACTGTAAATTGACATATGAAAATCTTTCTGCTTGAAAATCTTTGGTCCCTTACTGATTTTTATCCCTTCAAACATATATAATCCCATTAATGTCATTCTCAAGCATGTTAACTCATTCATCTGAAGAGTTTTTTCTTCTTTATTCAAACTAGACTCAGTAATACAACCCACCCAACTTGATGGGCATTAGAAAAGTTAATCTAGTGTCCCTGATTGGTTTATTTAGTTCACTAACTCCCCTTCGATAAGTATATTGCAGGATTTTATTATAATGTAAAATAGACCATGGCATTTTAATTTGATTTTGAAATGGTGTTTATGAAGGAGAATTCAAGTTGACTGGATTTAAGAGACAGGGTACTTGACCTGCAATAAAATATAAACTCATTTATCTCTGGTATAAAAGTTAGGCTTTTGCTTTACACATTGAAGAAGGACAGAAACAAGCTACTCAAATAAACAAAAGACATACGTGCAACCAGTAAAATTGGTGACGTAGATTACAGGGTATGCTAGTAATTATTACAGTGGGGTAGAAAATTCAATGGCAGCTACTCCTACAATGGATGCGTATTATTTGTCTAACCCTGCTACTGCCACCAATCACCAGAGTGAATGAATAGACACATTATCCACCAGCATAACACACAGGTTCTCAGCTTTCCAAGAAAGACTCTTCTCTTCCTGCTAAAATAAATGATTCGTAGACATGTTATTTCCCCAGGTTGAGTTCAAGTCTGAGAGTATAGCTGATGTCATGCACACCAGAAAAAGAAGGAATAAATCTGAGTTCCTGATAATTTACCTGAAGATTCAGTTAAACCTGGACTTTCTAGTTATTCAATCTAAATAGCTTCTCTGTGATATTTAGACCAGTTTGAGTTTCACCTTTCAAATGAAAACTGTATCGATGAGTAATACAAAAACAAACAAACAAACAAAACACCCTTCATATTTGTTGAAAGTTCCAATGAGCTTAAAACAGGATCTTCAAAAAAAGCATTACTCACTAAAATAAAAATATATATATATCTTGGTATGATACCATAAAATAAAATGTGGTCAGAATGAATAGTATGCCCACAGACAATAGAATCCAATATTCAGGAAATAAGTCCTACATGGATTCTTCTTTACAGAGGAGCATGAAAAAAGGAACAACTCTGCAGGGAGACATCTGCTACTGCTGTGCAAGCTGGCACTTGGCACTTTGGCGTCTCCGCAACACAGTGACGATCCCAGAATGAGACTATCACCCCCACCCCCACTTCAACCAAGACTTGGTGTATAAGCAAATCCATTCTGTCAATGATCCAGAGATAAAAACAACAACAATAAAACAGAGGTATGAATTGGTATGTGCCGAATAAGAAAGGATTCTCTATGACTTGCTTGTTTGCAAGTAATCATGTTTTTGAAGTCTGGTATTCTGCAGGGATTAAAACACACACACACACACACACACACACACACACACACACACACACACACACACACACTTCATACAAGAGAAATGGCCAACTTCATGCCTTATAGCCAAGCCTTTTGAGTGAATCCTCTTTCTCTCTCTTTTTTTCCTTCCTGTTCTATCCTCACCCACATTATAATTTGAAGACCTGCTAAGACTGCCAAGTCTTCCTTAAAATTTTCCACTTATGTTTAAAACTGATTAGAAGATTCTTAGAAACTGATGGAAACATTATGCTTTCTGTAATTTGTATTTGTAACCTCTGTAATGCATATGTTCTCCTTGGGGAGTAAGTGTTGAGATCATTCATAAACCCTTGGATCACATGTGACACTGCAAACTGGTGACATCTGACCACTGCAGACTCCAGTCTTGTCTCTGGCAATCATTTCCGCTAGTTTGACTAAAGGAGCCAGCAGTTGGCGTGCCTTCAATACTTGGAAGTCTTATTTTTGGCTAAGCCTAGTATCTGATATTTGACAGGGATCTGCATGCCCTATCCATTAGTTTAGGAGGAAGTTGTGGATTGAGGCTAATTGATGTTTAATCGGTATTTCTTTTTCTTTTTTTTCCCCCCTTAAAGGACCACTGTCCACAATTTGTTCATGTGGAATTGACATCTCCAGAGTTACACAATTAAAAATAGTGATGATACTTCAGAATATAAAAAGAAGAGTTTCTAGATAGTATGGGTACCAAGTTAAGCATACTCAAGACAATGACTTTCTTTATGGTAGAACAAAAACCTCTTCTCCACATCCTCTATTCTGCTACAAAACAGTCTCCTTTCAGTATCTATCCATTTAGGGATGATTCCAACCTTGGTTATAGACTCTTAGTATTAGAAGCAGTCATTTATTTAATTTAAAGTCCTCAACTACGTAAGGTAGTGTTTTAAAAGAATGAATCTTGTTTTGCAAGATGGTAATGATGGCAGTACCAGGACATTTCAAGCTTATAATACAACTGAGTGTTTTCTCTAGGTCTGGATTTGGATATAATTAGTAAGTAAGTAATAAACCAATAAACACAACATCTCTATAGGATTTACATTTACCGGATGATTACAAATAACCATCTGTCACCTTCTAGCATTTCAATCTGGCCCATGTCCCAGGAGTCTCCTCAGCCAAAGCAGCTAGGCTGGTAGGTATCAGGAAACCTTGTTACAGGTGCCTTGTAATGCCCATTATTGCTTGCTTTTTTTTTTTTCTTTCTCATTTAATTCTCACTATTACACTAATGGAAAAAAAAAAGACTAAGAGAATCGAATGTCGTTTATCTTTACCTATGGGAACTAGATATGATCACAGAATTATCATATTATCACTAGATATGATCACTAGATATGATCACAGAATTATCACATCCTTGAATAAACATTCAAGGATAAGCGCTTAGGAGATAGCACACTAATTGTATATGGGACTTACATACATAGGTCCCAAGTTCAATCCCTAAGAGATTCTCTAGTCAAAACAAACAATAATAAATGACATTCGACTGTGAGAACTCTGGTGGTTACTTTGGGGAGGTGGGAGGGTAAGGACACAAAGCTTTGGTGGTGGGTGTGTTGTTGAACTCTACAGAATCTCGTAACCTACAATTAATCTCAAATACAAAGACTAACATAAAATAAATAATAAGCAAATAAAGAAATTCAAGTAACATGATTACTTACTACCCTGAAGCTCTGTTTATCATGTTCAATCGAGGAAACACACAGTTTTATCAGGGATATACTAGTGTGCTCATTTATTCTGGATCCCCAAAAGATCACCACTCTCCTCTGGCCTTGTTAGTCTTTTATGTGAAGGCGGCCACAGTCTCAGTGGCATCTTCCTCTCTCCATCCTCTCTTAATATTGGTGGGCCATTTCTCTGATATTTCTCTCCCCTGGTATATTCTGATGTGATGATCAACATGAATCACAGTGCCAAGTCACTGCCAGATGTCATGAGTTATAAACTCAATAGTCTTAGGATTATTACACATTAGGGCACACCCTACAGTGCAAGGGTGTCCTGGAATGTATGTGTCATTTATTACCTATTGGCAGGGTCTCAAAGTAATCACACCCCTGCTGATGAAATGAGGGGTAGAAAGAGACAGAGGTCAAGGTCAAACTTTCTTGTCAAGAATGCTGGTTACTTGCAAACTGCTGTTGTTTTATCTTTTTTTTTTTCCCCCTCTCTCCTCTACCTGAAATTCAACAAATTCCTGAATAAAAGGGTTGTATTATATCTATGTTTCCCCAACTTGATTTTTCTGATTTCACAATT